>NC_137630.1:12041115-12069019 GCF_963383615.2 Lipophrys pholis | reverse complement strand
TGGACATCCCTGCACTGTGGAAGAGCAACAAAGTAGACATGGTGAGCGGATAGGGCTGAATTTCTTTTTTTTAATGCCGTTACATTTTGCAATAATTGCATTAGTAACTAATTGCTAACTAATAACTGGAATTAGTAATCCTGTAACATTTACTGAAGTATGGTCATTGTTTTCTTTCTTGTTTCAAATTTGATTTTACATGAAAACAGTTGCGGAGTGGCTGTCTCTGTCTGCCCTGCTCATTGAACTGAAGCTTTAGTGAACAGCCCTAATATTAATATTAGAGAAGCCAAACTAATTTACCAGTAGTGTGTATAAAGCATGTGAGATTGAATGCTCACCAAATTGATTACTTTATGGAACTAATTCAATGAGTGACATCATATGTTACTCCTATTGTAAAAGTGTTTCATTGAGAAACTTGCAGAGTATGTCAACATAATCTCAAGTTTCGCACCCAGATTTTTCTACGTGGAAGCCTTTATTTGATCGGGCCCTTTTTAATTATGTAAATATGTAAAACATACAAACAAAATGTAAATGTATGTGTGTTTTCTGTCATAAATGCGCGATATGACTCATCATGTGCTCTCTTTCTTCGTGCTCCAGTTGGTCTGGTTGGCCACCTTCATCTTCACCGTGCTGTTGAACCCTGACATGGGCCTGGCTGCTTCGATCGGTTTCTCCATGCTGACGGTCATCTTCCGGACTCAGTTGTAAGAAAGCATCACTGTGGACGTCTGTGCACACGCAGGAACACTCCTGATGACAGAACGTGGTTTTCCCACCAATTTGGGTCAAACATAGAAAGTGATCTTGATCATTAATGATTTTCTTCTTCTTGCTGTCCAGAAGTTCCTCTTTTCCTTGTGTGAACCATGTTTACAGATTATTTGTGTTCATCAGCTGCGTACAAATTTACAATTTTAAGAATTAAGAATTGACCATTCTGACGTAGGTCCCTTCCTTCATCCTAACACAGTCTGACTCAAACTGTTGGTGTGTTCTGGTTGTTTCCAGACCTAAATACTCTGCATTGGGCAGATCCCACACACAGACGTTTACAGGCCACTGGAGACTACGTTCAGGTATGGAGCAATGCCGCTACAATATCTGACACCATGAGGTTTTAAAATGATCATTACAAAGTTTTATACAAAGGTGCACTTGTCATAACCCTTATTGCTTGATGTCATTAAGCATGCCCATCATTTAATTGCTTTGTTACAGTGAGTCTCATTGTGAAGGCGTCTTCCAATTACTCTCTCACTACAACAAACTTTGGTATTAATCACATTTCAGTGTCATTAATGCCATTTTCCAATGATGAACGAAGACAATTAACTACTGCTCTCTCAAGATTGTAATATTTTTTTTGTTCTGGACTTCAAATCACTAAATGGCATTGACATTGTTCTTTCAATACAATGGCAATAAAGATTCCCATTTAGAATGAACAGGGAAAGCTTGGCATACAGTTGAGCCTTTAACCGAGGAGGTAATGAACACAACGCATCCCAGAACAAACACAAAAACAGTACAACAGAGTAAATATCTTCTCCTCATCTGTAATAAACAAAATAGCTTTGTGTCCTCTGTGAAAATGCAAAGCAGTATTTAATCTTTCAGTCCTGCCTAGACAAAGTATAAGAATTATAGATTTATTGGCATTTTAAGTCTTTTTGGCAGTATCTGATTCTAGCCATAATAAGGATATTATAACTGAGTATTGCAATTAATATTACTGAATTCTAAGTTTGCTTGTTACAGGTAAATTTGTTGTATGTGAAAACAGTTAAAGAGCTGCTGCCTTGTTCTGTCCTGCTGCCCGTTACACAGTACCCGTGGAATAAGAAAATTAACATGAAAGAAACAATAGCTTACCCTTTTAACAGCTGTCAGCATGTTGGTACATCTGCTGTCAACCCATGTCTTTTGAAATGCAATATCAAGATTCTTTAGAGAATCTTCCTATAAACTCTGATTCCTCTTCACTTGAATTAAATATCCAACCAAACACAACACTGACAGCTCAGCTAGTGTATCACAGCAGCACTGCTGTAATACAACTGCTGTATTGATAAAACGCATTGCTGTGTTGTTGTTTATTTTTGTCCCCATGGCAATCGTTACTGTTTATTAGCAAAGTACCTAAGCCACTATATTATGAGAAGTGTTTCAGTTATATAGTACCGAAGTGATTGACAGTAAATGTATTTGTGTGTCAGTCAATGACCCAACAATGAACTGTGATCAGATCTTGTGCAGAAATTTGCTGTTGTGACTTTTCGTTCGTAGGTGAAGCCTGTGCCTGGGATTCTGATCTTCCGTTCCTCTGCCACCCTCTACTTTGCCAACGCTGAGATGTACCAAGATGCACTGGGAGAGAAGGTATAGATGATCACACAAGTACAACCTAAACTCTCAAATAACCTTCAAACAGCGATTGCTCAGATATCTTCTCAGTCTTTAAACCAAACTACCATGCGGAGCACCAAATAGAATATTAATGGGACTCAATGTCGTGTACAAAACACAAAATAAATGGATGCACAGGATTTCAGCGAATATATAGAAAAAAGCACAGAAGAGAGGAGAAGCTGTCTCAGTTTTTCACAGCTTCCGTGTACTTCTCTTTTACAAATATAATTTCTGTCTAATAACTGACTCCGACATGTCACCCATTCCCACATCAACCCCGTGACAGACATTGTTCAAAATGTCACTCAGCTATTTTCTTTCCTCTTTTCATCTCCTCGACTTTTTGTTCAAGTAACCTCCCCCCTCCCCATTCTTCCGTCTCCCCCCCTCTTCCCATTCATCTTCTGCCATGAAAAGACAAATCTAGAGAAAACAAATGACAGAGAGGAGGGGGAGAAACGGCGAGGAAGATAATTGAACGTCTCATTCGCTGAAGTGTCAACATGCAAAAGTCGCAGTGTCACAATCCGATATGTGAGGCACCGGAAAGGTTTCAGTCTGGATGAAGCGACAGGGCTTATTTTAAAAGGTGGAAAACTGCCACCAGATCAATTGTGGATGGTTGATGTTTCTGTGGGATGTGCTGTTTGGTTTCCCTGGCAGCCACAGAGCTGATGAAAACCTGATGTCATACAGCATGTTGAAGCTCACTAATATTCAATCTGTTTCAGGAGATTAAACCGCTGTTGCCAATTCCGATCCTCTTATGATTGGCAGACTGACAATGTTCTTCAATAAGATTTATTGAACAATCAGAACAAACAATAAAAGTCTGATGCTGATGACTGGTGACCCTGAGATTTATCCATTTCTGTGGTTGTTACTTTTAAGATATTTCAAGTGGTGTTTTAGTCTAACCAAGGGGCCACATACAGCCCAATATCTTCCTGAGGCTTGACTGGTAAAATAGTGGCCTAATAACCTTTACATTTGAACTTTTAAGTTTTTCTCTGTTCTAGTGTCAAGTACAAGTTTAGAAAACGTCTACATTTTGGCAAAAATGTTCCACAATTAGTACTGAAAATTATTACAGTCAACATAAAAGCAATTATAATGATACTTTCTGGTGCAAAATTCAGTGAACTGTCCCCCCAAAATATCTAGAACTAGATTTGGACGAAAAATTAGACGTGAAGCAGTTTTTTAGTCTAATAAAGTAATGAACATGCTGCCTCCAAAAAATTGCTTATGAAAGGGGCTTTAAATGGAATATTATTCAAATAGTAGGCTTACATCTATAGCGACATCTGATTTTGAAAGTATTGAAGTAGATTACTTAGTGTAATATGTAGTGAATTACTGAAATTATGAACAATATTCTATAGTATATAAGTACAAAATATACTACTTAATTACATTAGTGTGATTGAGTCAGCTTCTTAAGTGCATTCAATCACAAAACAAAAAAATGGCACGTAGAATCCTTGTAAAAGGGATTATCTGAAAAAATTGTATTAGCACTGAAGAATCTTTTGGACATTTGTACTTTCGCGATTTGAAATATAAACATAGGCGAGGCTGTTCACTGAGTCACCATTGAGCCAGTATACAAAATTTGCATTTGTTCTAACTGTATCTTTAATACCTTTTAGTAGATAAAAGTGTCGATGACATGCACTGAATAATTACACCCTTAAAATGAAAAAAAAAAAACGTGATGCAGTCAATTATCGCTATAATACTGTAGTGAAGCAACATATTCAAAACATGTATGTGCATGCATAAGTATGTGTTCATATGTTGAACACTTTTATTGAATTGACACCAGATTTCTCCGAGTAAGGAGGATTTTCCCATCAATGGCTCGCCTTTTGTTCTCAGTGTTTGTATGTAAGACAAGCTGATTGTGTCCAAACCAGCAGGACGACATGTCTTCAGGGTGTTGTTACCTGCTAGGCCTATTTTACTCAGATCGAATAAACTGAGCAAACCAGCTCAGCTGTGAACACATAACCTCACAGTGTTACTCAAGATCACCCTGAACACCAAACTCTAAAAAAAACAAGTTTGAGTGGAAAAACAAGTCTTACTGAGTAGAAAATCCGAACTCGTCCTGAAACAACCTCCATACAGTCATAATGTGGTTTAAAACTGAAATCAAAACACATGTCAACTACGAGTAAAAAAGAAGCTGAAAACAAATTAAGGCTAAGATCAAAAACCGAAACCATCTTTATTCAATTCAGAACTCGACTCAATGCATTTTTTCTTCTAGGTTTGCGAGACTGCAACAAGTGATCTGTTTCTTTGATTTGAGACAAGATGGCCTTGTAAACTACTCGTTAAATGTTTGCTTCACTCGCCTCTAGGCCAGCACTGCTCCGAATTGTCATGAATTTTGTTCTTTCTCTGTCATCTAATAATGAGTTGTGACACCGAAAAGAAAAACATGCTATGAATACTAATCTTTACCTGTGCTATGTCTTCTAGTCTGGCATCGACATCACAAAGATCCTGTCAGCAAAGAAAAAACTGGAGGCCAAAATTAAAAGGCAAGAGAAGAAAAAGGCCAAAAAAGCAAAGAAAGAGCTTCAGAAGAACGGTGTAGACCACGTGAGTTGAAACAGCAACAGGAAAGACCCAACTGCTGCCTCATATACAGTAAATCAGTGTTGATTGTGCGACATAGAGAACATACAACTATAGCATTTCAACCATTTGATCGTCCCTCTGCTTGTTCCTTCTTGTCTCATTCTGCCCAGGCGGGGGATTCAGAGTACGAGGAACCAAAGGACATTGCAGTCATTGAGATGGAGGCTGAGCGCGACCCCTCAATCCTGACAGCCATTGTTCTGGACCTCAGCCCGGTCAACTTCCTGGATACTGTGGGAGTCAAGACACTACGAAATGTACGAAGACGGTGATCTCATTCAGCGGAGCAGAAACAAAGGAAAGGGGGGGAGAGAACTGAATATCAAAACAATCAATATGAAGCTGCTTATGTTTTGGGGAGGCCATTGTGATGCCTCGTACGGTAACCTCGGAGGGGTTGTTAAACCCTTGGTCCATGGTATTCTTTTGGACTCTTCATGTATGAAGTGGCAGGTTTCATAAGAAGATTGACTGTAGATTGTCCGGTCGTTCAGTAGATAGACATCCTTGATTAGGGGTGTCAAACATAAGGCCTGTGGGCCAAATCGGCCCACAAAGAGGCTCCAATCAGACTCACAAAAACACCAAGCAAATTGTACAAAATTGCAAGCATTGATTTTTTTTTAAACAACTTTCTTAAGAGTAGTGGACGCAACACAATACTGAGACCGGAGCTAAAATATTGGTGAAAGAAAGATACCTTTGTGCTCCAAGCCGTATGGTCAGGGTGAGCTTGTAAAGACATACATGCAACAGTTATAGGAGAAGTGTTTTGGACATTTCACCATATTTTGCACCAGGAGGTTTCGTTAAAATTGGCTTTATATTGAAGATCGTAGTAATTTCCAAAATAACTGTTTGGTTTTGTGAAAGTATAGACATTTTTTATATTTTGGGCTGCATGTGGCATCTGATCTAAAATGTGTTTGATGAACCTGATCTGGGAAGATATGCTGACTGACCAACTGGCAGGTTGGCAGATCTTACCATTTAGAAGAAATCTGTGCAGTATGCATAGTTTCCTGTTCCACTGTTTCAGAGTCAAATACGATCAGGAGTGACAGAGAGAACATAGGATATTTATTTCTTTAAAAATTTGCAAACACAATCCCCTACCGCTCTTCGTGCCTTGTCTTTCGTCGTCATCTGACTCCTCAGGCAGCCCATTGCAGCAAATTGAATTGTCAGACAAATGAAATGATCCTCAGTTTGATTGTTGCTGTGTGCCCGTGTGTCTGTTTCAGATTCGGAAAGACTATGGAGAAATCGGTGTGGAGGTGGTTCTTGCTGGCTGCCAAAGTAAGTAAAATACCTGACGTGAGTCGATCCCCTTTTGATGGGAAACATACGTGACTCCATCTACAGCTGATCTATAAAATCCCATCCTGTCGTGTTCTTGCCTGTGCTGCAGCACACATGTGGATGTATTTTTCACGGCCCACACCCACTCGGACACACACAATTAGAGTTCATTCAATAACACTACATATTGTTGTAGCTGTCTGCTGATGGGGAAAGTCAAAAGTTGATCCATTTTCCAGGGAACAGAGGCCATTCCTCCCTCTTTTAAACCATAATATGTAATCTCAGGTCATGAGAAGATTGTAACTCATCTCATGGAAACCTAAAAGAGACACTAAATCTTGTGGACATGTTCTGCTTCTATGGTTGAAAGCATCTACTCTCAGTGTTTACTTTTACATACAGTAATGGCTCGGGAAATGTACGTCTGCCTTGCTGGATGGTGAAAAGAATGAGTCTCTGGGGGGAGGCCATCATACGATGCCGGAAGCCATTCAGTTTATTTTAAGGGAACAGTGGTGCTAATTTGCCCAGAGTGGGTTGATAGTATATAATGAGATGTATGAGGAAAATGTTTTATTGTGTGGGTTTGGATTCATGGGGGGGAAACAAAAATACTTTCATACAGCCAGAACTACTCATTCTAAGCACTTTATTTTTCTTTGCCACACTTGTCCATCTCTACTTTTGCCATTGCCCATTGTGTCTCTGCTGTCATCTACATTTATTGCTACATCCCTTTCTCCATCCAGCCATTGTGGTGGACAACCTGGAGTCTGGAGGCTTTTTCAACGACAAAGTGACAAAGTCCTGCCTCTTCACCACCGTCCACGATGCTGTGCTTCATCTTCGGCCTGCTCGAGCACAGAGCCAACAGGTCGGGCCTTCACACAAGTCATCATCGTATATCAATGCATTTTGACAAGGACAGTTTGACATTTTGCAGCTTATTACCGCTCCCCTTTCACAGAAGATGAGAGAATCAATACCACTCTCATGCCTGTCCATTAGATATGGAGCTGGAGCCCTGTGCTTCACGTAATCCCCCTAAAAGACTCACAACTTGTCGTTTGCATGCTTCAGCTTTTAGATTAATCAAGAAAGATATAACATGAAGCAGGAAGCTTAAGGAGTTTTTGTTCGGTTTGAACTGAGGCAAACTCCCAGTTTCAGATGAACTGGCTCAGTGCATGAATAACCAGTGTAGTGACTCAGTGCTTTGATTTCTCTAAACTTGTAATGTTCACCTGTGTGGAAAGTAAGAAACAGGTACTGGTCACGCTGACCCAGTGCATCTATAACCAACCCAGAGGCACAAAGAAATCTATTCTGTAACGCAAAATATGAACATTTGCACCTGAGTGTGAAGAGTCACACTGCTGCTATTCAGAATATTAACAAATACTTGTAGTCTCTCTCTCTCTCTCTCTCTCTCTCTCTCTCTCTCTCTCTCTCTCTCTTTCTCTCTCTCTCTCTCACGGCACATCAATGATGAGAGCTAAAAAGGTTTGCATGTTCTCCCTGTTGATTTCTGGGTTTTCTGTTGTTCTTCTGGTTTCTTTTCACCGTCCAAAAACATGCATTTAAGAGTCGTGTCTCTAAAACGAGCCCCAGATGGATGTAAATAAGTGTAGTTGTCTCTCTGTGTTGTCTGTGTGATGGACTGGTGACCTTTCCAGTGTGCACATTGTGCAGAATAGAATATGAAGTGATGGGTGAAGTAATACCCTATGAAATCCATTCTTGTGGTGAAATACCCTTTTACAAGTGTGCTTTTTCCAAAATACTTTCATGTGTTTTGTCCGTTCATCTGGTAGTCCTACTCTCAGTGGTTCAGAGGCAATATGCTTCCACTCATTTAGCCATATTCCCTCCTTTCTGTTGAATATAAAGTCCCTGGTTATGCCTGCTGGGAAGGTCTTTTAGACTACCTCGACATTATTTGGTTTAAAATAACAAAGTAACATATGCAAATTATTCATGATTATATATATTCATAAGTTAATCGTGCCTCGCTGCATGATTCTCTGCAAGTCTCCATTTATATGTATGTGTGGCCACAGGGCTCTGGTTATGGTCAAAGGGAAGTTAGGAAGTTCTGTTTGTGCGATGTACATGTAGACCATAATATCCACTTTACTCCTTATGTAATGTACATTGTTGGCTATTGAGACCGGGGTGACAAACCATCATTCATTGTCTCAATTATATCAATTCCCTGGCTTTTTAGGAAAACCACGTTTTTCAACACTAACAGAGTAGATTTGATATTCTAACTGAACTAAAATGTTATCCAGTGTGCTCCGGAGTTTATGCTGAATACAAAACCTCAAAGTTAACTTCATGGTGCTGCTGCTGTCACTACATTCATACAGCAGTTTCTGCATGTGTTACAGGCCCCTAGTGATCATCATTATTAGATTTAAAAAAAAAAGTGTGTTGGGTCACACTGTGATATAGTATGCATGAGGGGTTTAAATCTAAATATAGGCAGAAAAACAATGTAAAAAATAAACATTGCTTCCAATTAACCTAGTTGAAGTCGAAGACTAAAGATGAGGAACTTGACTGACTTTAGTCCAAACAGCTGGACAACAAGAAGCTCAAGAGTTCCACGTGTTATGAACATTCATCACGCTTTTTTTATATTAAAATTAAACTGAGAAAATACTACCTGATTTCAGAAAAATGCTGTTGAACCTTTACTTTCCGCAAGACGTTGAGAGATAACTAGAAATATTATATTGCTTAATTTCTACTCAATGACAACTAAAGAGTACTGTTAAACATAGAAGTAATAAGCTGCTTTCTCAGAAACTACTTTCTTAGAGCCTTTAAATACATTATTGATAACAGACATTTGATTTGATTGTCTTGTATAAGCATACTTTTCAGCAATCAATAAGTTACACAATGGAAATTTGTGTTGTACACTAATGTAGATGAAAAGCCGTAATGCAGACTGTATGGTAGATAGTACAGTAATGCGAATACTTGTGATTTATTACTCCGACTGATGCTTTCTACCCACACTCACATTCATGCGTCTGTGCCAGCGTGCATGCCTGACTTTGCTTTTGTTATGCTCACTTCTCTTTCAGTATTTAGTTGCTTACATAGCTTTGTGTTTCTGCTGATGTAGAGAGCATTCAGCAGAGGAAACACACATATTTAAGGAAGCAGTGGGCTTTGTGGTGATGTGCCAGACATGAGGTTAGAAACCTATCTGTATTATATATATATATAGCCTTTACTTAATTGTAGATACGTTCAAAACACTCATTAATAAAAATCATGACTAAGAAACATTTTATCACATCAGAAATAAATCACATTCAACACTGACCTCAGAGGCTTTTACTGGACTTCAAAAGTTCAATACAATTTATTACCAAATTTCCATGCAGCATGTTCAATCTTCTGTTCTGTTCCTCCTCATTGACCCCTGAGACTGAGACTACCCACACGTTCATGCCACTCGAGGACATGAGGACAAGAGAAACAAAAAAAATTTCTTATCTGGTGCTTCTTCTCTGATGTGTTCTCTCCTGTTGGTTTGTTTCACAGGACATCAGAGCAACATATTTCTGAGTCTGAAGAGGAGCGATGGAGGATCTTGTGAGGATGAAGCAGCAGCAACCTCTACACACACACACACACACACACACACACAGTTTAGTTTAGTAATTGTAACTGTGCGTCTTGTGTTAAGTTCCAATAGATTTTGTAAGTTATGAATCGTTAAATAAATAAATTGTTTATTTATAAAAACCCTGCCAGGGCTCATGTGATGCATAAATGTCATGTAGCTTCTCTGCGTTCATTTCCTTTGCAAGCACAGAAAGGTTTTACTAGAATATTCCGAGGAAGACGTTTGGATTTCGTGTCACATGCACAGGAAACCTTTAAATTCTCCTGAAATGATCTGGACTGATGAAACCGATGACTCACATGTGGATTCAGGATCTTCCCTTTTCCGGTTTCTCTCTGGGATTAGCTGCCTGATGGCTGCCTGTGCACCCACGTATTCATCAGGTTTTGATTAGGGACTTTTATGCTGTTTAACATGTGTGACACCAAAATATAATTCAAACCTGGATTCCCTACAACTGTCCTCCTACTAACTTTAAAAAAAAGTTTCAAACGTTACTTGAAAATAGTACATATTTGTCATTTCAAATAGGACATTGTCCGTATGTCTGTAACCCTTCAGAGGTTCATTTCCAAAGATTTACAAATGCAGCAATCCTCTGCTAACAAAAACCAGGTATGATGAATCATTGTTTGTTGGAACATGATGAATCATGCTATGTTGAAACAAAACAAATTGATTTACTTGTAGATTCCATTAAAATGTTTTTCTTAAACGTTCTTTGGCACAAAAAAATGAGACTCCTGTTCTCTCTGTATTCGCATTCCATTAAAAACCACGAAAAACTACAGACAGAAACCAGATTTCTACTCGAGGTGACTCAGATCAACTATATCGCAACATGTCATTTGGTCAAGTGCCCAAGAAAACCTCTCAAGATGAAAATAGTCAAGCTTTAAATCATTATCTTAAGGTCCTCCTAGGTTTAAAAGATTTAAGAACGCTGTATGTATGTATGCACGCCCAGAAGTGATGTCGATGTGCACTCACAACATGCTGGGAACATTTCAGCACCACGACAGCGAGTTGAGGACAAGAACCACTAGAGGTCAGTGAAGAAAAGGCTTTCAGCTGCTGCTAAGCTGCCCTTTAAAAATGAATACTTTCTTTTATAACCCAATAATCAGAGTGAACTGCCATTTTTTTTTTTTACCATTCATTATTCAGTCTGTGAATCGTAAGCCAAAAGACTATGGTTCAGAAGTTGTTTTATTTTTATTATTATTATTATTATTATTATTGTTATTAATAATAATAATAATAATTGTATGGTCACTGCGCATGTCTGGCAAAATGGCTCCATATCGCCCCCTACATAGTTTTCACGTTTGTAACATTTAAAACTCTAGATCACTAACAAGTGATTTTTTACTCCGGCAATAATTTACATTCGATTGTTTCAGTGCTGATTCTGAGATTTATTTGCTTCTTTTTTTTTTTAATCGCTTCAGATTTTTAAACTTTTTAAAATCATTTTTAATAGTGAAGTGGATGGGAAAACTCTTCAACTTACCTTTAAACTCGTTCAACGTTGAACCACTACAGGTTCGCCATACTTTCAGCTTGAGACTTCATTTAACATTTCAAACTTTGCCACATTTTTCCACTATTCAGGTGACATTCTCAATCGGAGTACCGCAAGTAGTGAGCACACGTTCAACGCTGTTTGCAGCTTTAATTATTCCTGGTATTTTTTTAATCAATAGTAAGAGAATACTAAAGCTGATATTTACCACCAACACTGCATTATTCCTTCCTAATTGAAGGCATTTTATTGTTTTTGGACGCATGACTGGTTTGTTTAACCACCCTCACCAACCTCATTAGAAGAAGACAACAAATATTTTATTAGTAAATGAGGTGAATGAGAGCTCAACAACTAACAACAATGTGCTTGCTTCACAGAAGCTGGTTGAGACCAAAGACAGAGATTAAAAAAAAAAGAAACAAAGGAAGGAAGGTGACTCAGGATGCAAAAGAGCTTTAGGGGGGCCCACCAGGAAAACCTGGGCGTCAGTGGGCGTGTCTTATCCAAGCATAGAAAAATCATGCTAAAAATAAATAAGTAATTAAATAATCAATATCATAACGGCCACTTCAACAATCATGACGGTTCCAGACTATCAATACATCTCATATTATGTGAAAGAAAAACGTTAAGAAGTCAGACTTTCAACTAAACCTTGTAACCTGGTGTAAAAGTGATGTTTAAATGTGTTTCATCATTAATGAAGCAGTAATTATTTGCATAGATTAATGCATTTCCGTCACATGATGGGTAAATATATTTTCCTTCACATTTTGTTCTGCATATTTTCAGTTTTGTTGTAAATCCATTGTGCAATGGTTTCTTGTGTTTGTTTTGTGCAGAAAATGCAGGTACACATTAACAAATGTTTGCAAACCGGCGTGTTTACACTTCCACTGCCTTGAGCCATCAGTCTGACCCTGCATAAATCTACATGATAAATACTGTTAGATGAAGAACTGGACACTGAAATAAGTAATAAATGAACATCAGCAGCTCTGTGATGTGCAAAGGTGGACGACGTGGACTCAAGCGTACCCTCTTCTATTTTTTCTAAAAGGTAATTGAGGCTCGACCATTGCGGTCATGAGAGCAGCAAGGAGAGCGAGGGAGAGGGTGTGTGTGTGAGAGAGAGAGAGAGGGTGTGTGTGTGTGTGTGTGTGTGTGTGTGTGTGTGTGTGTGTGTGTGTGTGTGTGTGTGTGTGTGTGTGTGTGTGTGTGTGTGTGTGTGTGTGTGTGTGTGTGTGTGTGTGTGTGCGTGTGTGTGTGTGTGCGTACGCGCATACTTATTTAGTTTCTCCCCAAACTACACTGACCGCATTCTTCTCTTGGCGGGTGGCGAGAGGACAGCATCGTCGAGAGAGAGAGAGAGAGAGAGAGAGAGAGAGAGAGAGAGAGAGAGAGAGAGCGAACGAGAGAGACAGAGAGAGAGAGAGTAGAGCGACTTACTGGGAGATAGATAGAGAGAGAGAGAGTGAGTGAGACAGAGGGCGATATTAAAGCTGAAACTTCTCTACAGACGCTCCTGTGCAGGTCAGTCTTCTTTTTTACAACAAATGTTGATGTTATTCTTAGAAGATTATCCTCGAATTGGAAAAAAAGAAGAAGTGATTATTACGCACAGTCTAAAGTGTCGGATCAGTCTCTTATATCCGCAGTGTGGCTCCAGTGTAATGTGTAGATTTGCAGGGATGTTTCCACATGCAGCATCTTCTTTTGCTTCATTCATCACGTACAGATCATCAGTATTACACCTTGTATTACTGTGTTACAATGTAACGGTGCGCAAATCCAGAGCTGCATGCGCTCTATTGATAAGATGCCAAAGCAGGTTAATCGATTATTTCCACAGATGTATCCTTTCTGTCATCTTAATTAGACCACAGACATTTGATATGTTTTGCTATTTTCCCTCAGAAATGCACTGCATTATTCAAATATCCACTTATAATGAGTGTTTTCCAGCGCATGAAGCTGAAAATGTTGGATTGCAGTAAAAACAGAAGCGAGGTTTTCTTTTTTTTTTGCGCGCGCGCATCTTTTGCTCCATCCTGATAACCATTGTTTTCGCGTGTACTACTCACGCAAATCCAATGTTATTCACTGACTTCTTCATGTGCTCTGTTATGATCAATCATATGCAGCTGGCGTGAGCCATGATTCGCCACACAAACCTGGCAACACAAACAGATGCCAGTTATTGAGGGTAAAAAAATAAATAAAAAAAAGATCAATCACATTCTAGTGTATGTTGATGTCCGGGTTCCTTAAAGTATTGCTGGTTGACATATAGCTATGAAAACCCAGTACATGATATGCATGTCTCGTGCATTTTTCATAAATTGAAGCTTTTCCTTGGGCGCATTTGGAGTTTACTCATAGGGACAAGACAAAAAAGACAAACCGGTGGACCGTCATGTCGCCAGGTCACTAAACCTGAAAGACGACACTCCGTCGCCTCAGGAAATAGCTTCACACCGGAGCTATTTTTTACTGCCGATGGTGTGCCTGCCAGGTGGTGCACACGTTGTCCACTACATTGTAATGCTGCACGGGCCAGTGGCGCCACGTTGTGTATCCAGCTGGACCCCGATGCAAGAGAAGCCTGGTCTGTGATGCGGGGGGGGGGGGGGGGAGGAGGAGGGTGTTGTGCATCTGTGTTGCAGAAGAGAGAAATATAGAGATTGGCGTGTGTGCAGCTCTGCAGGACAAGCATGCATCGACAATTACATATTGGCAAGGAAGGGTTTTTAAAGCATGCAATAAATCATTATTTGTCCTTCACAATCCTGCTTGTTTTTTTGTTTGTTTTTGTTTTTCATTGAAAATGCACGAGTGCAAACAATAGTTCAGGTCAGTTTAGTTTTATCATTGCATCGTCCAATTGTGTGCTTGTAGAATGTAGAGTGGCTATAATATGATACTAAACCTATTTGTTTTCAAGAGGGAGGAAGGGATGGAGAAGAGAGAGGCCATGTGGAGAGCGTGTGGGCAGAGAGAGAGAGAGAGAGAGAGAGAGAGAGAGAGAGAGAGAGAGAGAGAGAGAGAGAGAGAGAGAGAGAGACCTTGTAGTAAACGGAACATAAGGTCTCCTGACGTAACGCTCCGTAACCGGTCCCTGCGGATCCACAGCGCCTCAGCGTGTGTTGTGTTTGCCTGTGCGTACTTGTGCAGCTCGAGACCAGACCTTCAGTATCCAGACCTTCATCCGTTCTCGTCACCCTCACCCGTGCATGCGCTGAAACCCGCACGCACACAATATAAACAATGCATGCCGTGACCGCCGCCACCTGCCTGCTCGTCGCCGGCCTCAGTTGCTTCCTGTACGGCAGCGACGTGTTGTCATCGCTGCTCCGTGTCTCTGTTGCAGACCCGTCCATGCGCGAGCCGGGCGCCGCTCCGCGGCGGAGCCCGCAGGGTGTCCCCTACACCGACCTGCGGCACATCATCAACGCGGACGGACTGCACCTGTTCTGCCGCTACTGGGAGCCCGCCGGTCCGCCCAGGTGAGTGCACACGAACCGGAGCACCGGGTTCTGGGGTTTCACTGGGCTGCGGGGAGCGCGCATGCCTCCCGTAGTTATTTTTAGACGCTCCTAAAGTCGTCTCAATAATCCCGCTCACATGATTGCTGGAAGTGCCGCGGTCATATGACGGCTGCCACTTCACTGTGGGGCATCCAAGTTCCTGTTTAGAAGTGTGTGACAGCATGGTACATCAACAAGACTGCTTGGTCAGCGCATAGGTATTTCTGAAAATAAGTGTATGCATGTTTAGTTATTTTAATTAAAGGTTTCACTTTGAAATGGTCTGTTTGGACAACACTGCCTATACCGTTTTGTTTACACGTGCACTGAAATTTATTATATTTCACTTTTATTTTACCAGGTAGGTCAATTCAGAACAATTCTCATTTACACTGATGACCTGGCCAAGAGGCAGCAAGAAGGCAAAAATACAGTGTCACAAGTCTAGAAAGAAAGTAGTATTTATGGTGTTTACAGTGATATATATTAAGAAACAAATCGATGAAATCTAAAAAGAAGTGATCTTTCATTATTGGCTGTATATATTTCTAAAAGAGTAGAGCAGAATAAATGTAGAAAGTTTTCAGGTCTATTGCAGATGATTCCAGTCGTTTGAAACCAAAGGAGGTACCGGCTTTGGGTATGGCCAGACTGATAAATCTACTAGAAAAGAAACTGAATTGTTTTGTGAACATTGAGAAGGGACTATAAATGTTTCCCAACAAGAGTTCTGTTTCTGAAATGAAACCACCATCTAGATTTGTCTTTTTATTTGTGGTTTAGGTGATTAGTGAAACTCGATAAACAGATGAACTGAAGTCCGGACAGTTAAGTCTCATTTTCTGACCCATCTGAAACAATAAAACGTGTAATTATGGTAATCTCCCCCATTGTGGCAATGTAACCAGTGACTCAGACTGGGTCGTGACCTCCTTTAAGTGCTCCACACTGAACAGGTTTCAAGCCTCTGTTGCTATCTCGTCCATCCAGCTGTCAAACCCACTCTGTCCAAGTTACAGTTGCAAGTAAAGGGAAGGGCACATCATAGATCATCACAGGGCGAGCACAGAGAGAGACAATGTCACCTACACCGAGTGTGAGGATGAACGTACGTACCTCCGTCTGGTCTGTGTGTCCCGTCTTCTGTTACATTATATTACCAAATGGAAAGATACCATTTATCTGCATACTATAACAATTAATGCTACTTCAGCAGCAGGATTTAGAAAACACACCGAATGTGAATAAATGTGATCTGTTACTGCTCATGCATTGAGTACAATTACGTCTACTGTCACTGACACAGTGCACAGCCTCACACCAATATGTATATTGTACTTTGGCCGTAAAATCTGCTGTAGGTCCCTGCAACAGACACATCAGCTACTTTAATTGTGGTCTTTTTGTTTGTTGTGTCTGCATTGCATTACTACTTGTTTTTGGGCTGTGAATTCAGTAGAAACCCAATGGGACCACATGCAAACTCCATCCCAAAACCATCCAGAACTGAACTAAGGTGTCTACTACACGGTGCCGGCCCTATTCATACTGATCTTATTATCGTAGCGAAAACCAGACGCACCAGTGACTGGTACTGGGTCATGACCTCATCTAGCAAAAGATGTTTCTTCAGTATATCATATCCTCTTAAATCATTGTGTACATGTGTAGACTATATTTCGTTAGAGCCAATAATTGAATCTGTTCACAATCTCTGACAGTGTGTAACACAAACGTAACAGCCTGCAAAGGCTTCAAACAGGAAAAAGGCATGAACAATGTTGAGCTGCGGGGAAAGGTTGCACGACTTGGCCTACATGTTTGATTGCTTCTCTCAGACGTGAAACATCCAGGCTTGAGGAACGCCCGGTAATCACGTCTAAGTCTTTGCTCTGTTGTACTCAGAGACGATATCACAAAAACCTAAACTCATTCAGGAGTCTGGCGTGTGAAAGGGAGTAAATGGCACTGATGTGGTCAATAAAACATCAGAGGCGTCGTTGATTAATGGATTAAGTTTATTAACAAACCAAAATGATTTGACTGGTTCATCTGGGATGTTTTCCACTATGCTGTTGGGGGCCCCCTCAGCTATTCGCTCTCAGGTTTTTCCAAGTCTCCACATATGTGGTTGTGGCAATGCAGGAAACACAACACAGATGCTGCTCTCGGTCAGAAACCACATAGTTGCATGCAGGATGAGATCACAGAGGGAAAGCGATGTGACAGATACTGGAGTCCCGTGAAATATGTGAAGTTGAGATATTACTGACAGACTGTTGATCCTCTATGACTTCAGAGGACATTAGAGGCCTGAGCGCAACTTTAACCAACTGTTAAGTTTACTTGCACTCCATTTGGGAAAAAGACAAGTCATCATAACATATTAAAAGAAGTCCTTAAGATGTGGCTCTGTATACACACACACCCACACACACACACACACACACATTCTTGCTAACTACCAACACGCCTGTACCCCGCCCTCTTCTGTGTAACTTCTCCTTAAACCCAGCTCACAGTTATACAATAGCACATGTGTATGTGTGGGTGATCCATTGCATTCATACACGGGCCTGCTTGTGTTTAGATATCTGTGGATTCTTACAATTGTCCACAATGCCACAACTTAAGACTTCAGTCAACATGATTGATCAATGGTTCACCATTAGTGTGCTACATTCTACTCTACTATAATCCATGGTTCATCCCTTATGGATTCTACTCTTACTGTGAAAAGCCACATAGTCTGTCAAATTCTGTGATGATTGAGCACACATTTGACTATTGGTCTGTCAATTAGGTGTCCCGAAGGAGGGTGGGATTCAGCTGACCAATGACTCATTCTTGTGGTCAGTCACATTTATTTAGTCTCGGGAAGCCCTCACCAATTAATGAAGTATAACATCTCCTTTCTGCTATAAGAAATAGTTCATCAGATAACTCATATTTTCACAGTGGAACTCGGTTTTAGCTGCATTTTCCTCTTGCAGTTCAAATTTAATGTAAGTGAGGAACTGAATCACAGCATGATTAAAATAGCCATTGAGCTTTTTATGTTGTAACTGTTTTGGAGCTGAAGGTTTGGGTGGCTTATATAAGTTCTTTATCACTGGAGGCTGGCCAATGGGGATGCTAAAGAAAGCATGCAGGCACGGTAGAGAAAGAGTGGGAGAAGAATACATGCAGATATCCGTGTAATCTGTGCCAGGATTATCTGTTCTATAAATTACATAGTGTACAAATCATTTTAAAAAGTATACACTGTATACTGGGAGCATATCTGTTACTTACTTGTTGTGTGCAGCTTGTTCAAGCTTGGTTTCTTTGTATTCAGCCGATAAAAATTCCACAGTGAGAAAAATAGGAGTCAATCTTTGGAGCTGCTTTTGCACCTAAATGCTTAAATTCCTCATAAACGCTTTACATTGTTGTAGCAGAGCAATGAGCTGCTGGAAGCTGGACGAGGTCCGTTCATTGCATGTTTTATTGGCTGACAAAACAGAATCTGCTCAGCAATATCACATCCTCCTTAGAGTCATATTGGTGGGTGGGCTAAGGCTTACATCAGGTGTTCAACCAGATGCTCAGTATCAGGTCAGGCAGCCATAAACAGTGAGGGCTTATAAATGTATTTGTTTTCTTCCCGATTTGTCTGGATGCTATGTCTCGATGTTTAGAGAAGTATAAGCAATCTAAATGACATAATAAAGAATCAGTGTTATAGTCAGATAACTTAAAAGAGAAAGGTCCTGTATTGGGTAGTCTGCTGTAAAGCTCTCCTCAAGTCACCTCTACTGGTTGTACACAAACGCTGATGTTTCACAGTGAACTACATTTGTGCGGCCTGCATGACAGATCCACAGACTCACAGCTACCCACTCACAGCAACAGTCAGAGTAGTAATGTAACACAAAGTGACACACAGCATGTCAGGACCACATTTATGAAATCTGAGGAGATCAAACAGCCAGAAACCTTCGGCTTGGTTCGGTAAACTTAAGTCCCATGGTTATTCAGTGGTGAAATCAAATGGGGCATTTTGGAAAATCAGGCTGAACTACCTCAAAAATTTTTAATTTTAGGTGCAAATTGTGACTAAAAACAGTGGCGGCATGCATCGCTTTCACCCTGATGTTTCCCTATCAGCAACAGAAGTAGCTGTGCAGAGATAATCTTTGACGATCAAAGCCGACTCCACGCAGATGAGCCATTTGACAGTTTATTCAGGCGGCAACTCAGACTGTGAAGACATTACAAAAGCTTCTGTGATGTGGTATGCTCAAAAGTAGAACTCATTATGATGGTAAGGAGTGATAATTAAGTGACGGCTGACAGTATCCTGCTGCTGGTTGTGACAATTAAGCCAGATTTTCCTCTTGAAGTCAAATATCATTCCATCTTTTTTATTCTCCTAGAACATTTTTGCCACCTTCACACCACAGCTCCCAACACTCCTGAAGTTTGGATGTGGTGTGCGGTAACCATGGCACCAAACCTACAATTATTGACTACTCTGGCTGTGGGCACCGCGTTATATGGGTATGAAGTGTGTGTTCAGCAAGACTGCGGAAATTAAACCAAATCCCCCACATTGTAGGGATGCGAGGGATACAGGCAAAGTATGACCTTTGTATCCAACAGCAGGGTGGTTGATTTACTGGACGCGAGACCAACAAGTGGATTAAAACAGATTTAAACTCAGAGGGTTGTTAAAACACCCGCAGCTCTCAGGGAAATGAGGTCGGATTATTCTCTGAGCTATAGTTTTCAGTGAAAGATATTTGCTTAAAAATGAACATGTGCTGCATTCAACCTTTTGTCAAACAGTTCCACGCAATGCTGAACACGAACGTAAGCAACAGCCACATAAATCTGTTTTTCACAGGATATGGAGTTTAAAAATCTCCTGCTATGCTTGACATTTTCAAGCTTCTGTAAAGATCAGACATACAGCAATAATGAACACTTTTCATAGAGAGATAGGTTACCTAAAAAGGAACTACAATGATTGATCGTGGTTATCTGCACGCCCTGGGTCTGAATAGAGTTGAGATTGTAAGGTGAGAGGCTATTTGCAAAGTGATCGTGATGCTCAGAACAATTCATCCATTGTTTTATCATTTTACTGTCAGAACGGTGGCTACCATTCAAGCAGTGTATGTGCATGTTGACCATGTTTTCTGTTATTTCTCTCACTTGCATAAGAGGAAATGGGCCTTACACTCCAGCTTCCTGCCACCCTAACTTGGATTAGTGAATATAGAAAAAGGGACGGAGGGATATGTAGTGTAAAACCAGTGGGACGGGAACAGGGAGGTTTGAATGCTAATCATGTTAAAATGGGAATAAGTGGAACCTCAAAACGGTATTTGCTGAAGTCAGCTAACTAAAACCTTCAGTAACTCCCACATTGGATGGATGTTTTTTGTCGAGCTCCAATATTTAGCCTTACTTTAAAATGTGAATACAGATTAATTACAAAGTCAGTTAGTCAGTGGCTTGATGGTCCAAAAGGTTTGACCTCCTGCCTGGTGGCCTCTTTTTACCCTAAATGTTTCTGATCGGAATAAAAACCTGACAGGACTCAGTCGGTGTAGCAGTGGCAGATGAATGCAGGTGAGGGGTTAAAAGCACTTCAGTTGCATATTTGCTCTATAGAAGGTCTTTTGAAAACAAAATGGAAGTTAAGGACAAATATTGACTGGTTGTCGGTCTAATGTCCGTGTACATCAGAAAAGGGCAGTAACCTGCATAGACTACATTTACCGAGGGCCTGACCTACTACGATTGTGCATTTAACATACTAAACTGCATGTTGAAGCAAACAGATTTCTGAGTGATACATGAAGAATGATACCGTGTGTGTATACACGTACAAACCGGATATTTCAAATCAGGGTTTTGTCTCCATTGGGCCTGTTTACATAGAATGATCTGCTGGAAACAATGTCATTTCTGTGTTTGTTTGCATTAAAGGAGCAACAGAAAAGAGGACCAGACTATTAACGTGTATACCACTGAATACTGTTGGCCTCAGATGGTTGGAACCCGGCCTTGGGCCTGCTGGTTCCTCCCGGTCCTGTGATCCTGAACTTGGTTGTCTAAAAAAGTCTCAAGACAGCAAGAGTGTGTGTGTGTGTGTGTGTGTGTGTGTGTGTGTGTGTGTGTGTGTGTGTGTGTGTGTGTGTGTGTGTGTGTGTGTGTGTGTGTGTGTGTGTGTGTGTGTGTGTGTGTGTGTGTGTGTGTGTGTGTGTGTGTGTGTGTGGGTGTGTGGGTGGGTGTGTGGGTGGGTGTTGTTTCGCCTGGAAAGGCTAACGGGGAAAACTAATGGGTCTAAAATTCTTCAGTCATTCTTATCTCGGACACCGTGACTCCCCAGCAAGCGCTTCCTGCAGGTGTTTCACTTAACTAATATGGATGTCTCGACGACTCCCTGGTTCAGGCGTTTGCAGTATCATTTAAGCATAATACTTGTTATCCCTTCATGATTTATTGATGTATGCGCCACTCGCCGTGTTGCGGAGCCGTTTACTTCACCTTCGGAGCTTTATCAATGCTGGCTGACTGAAATAAAAAAGAACCCCAACCTGCAGAGCGAGTTGAACGGAGCGAGGGGGAGGCGGTACAGTGGAACCTGTGAGGAGCGAAACCGGTTAGAGCGACACGCTGTACTGGACACGTCACAGTGCACGGACAGATATTTAACTGTTCACACACCGGAATGAGGACAGGTTTTCCTGGTAAATTTCAAGCTGAGCGACACTGAAACAGCCAAAATACTTGGGTTTATTGGAATATTCAGACGTTGTGGTGTCAGGAGATGAGTTTTGAGATCTGAATCATCGCCACCTCCCCGCGGCACAGTGCTGCAGTGAAACTTCTCTCCATTAGTTTGACTTTCCCTTAACAGCAGATAACATAAGGCCCGCGGGCCAAAACCGACCAAGATGCTCCAATCTGGTCCCACCAAGCAAGGAGGTTATATAGGGTTTATACAAGTCTTTTTTTTTTTTTTTTTTTTTACATTTCACTGTATTTTGCACCACAATTTGTCATTAAATTTGACTTTATGTTGTGATTGTTATAATTTTCAGTACTAAATGTTTGATCTTGCAAAAATATAGACGATTTCACATATACTGGGACCACAACAAAGAAAAACTTTCAAGTGTAAATACAAAGGTTATTATAGCAATATTTTACCAGTCTGGTCCACTCAAGATGAAACTGGACTGTATGTGGTCCCTGAAGTAAATTATATTCAATTATATCTTATTGAATAATAATAATAGTTTTGTATACATCTTATATGTACGTGCGTGTGTGTGTGTGTGTGTGTGTGTGTGTGTGTGTGTGTGTGTGTGTGTGTGTGTGTGTGTGTGTGTGTGTGTGTGTGTGTGAGGAATCTACAAGTAAATCAATTTGTTTTGTTTCAACATAGCATGATTCATCATGTTCCAACAAACAATGATTCATCATACCTGGTTTTTGTTAGCAGAGGATTGCTGCATTTGTAAATCTTTGGAAATGAACATCTGAAGGGTTACAGACACATACGGACAATGTCCTATTTGAAATGACAAATATGTACTATTTTCAAGTAACGTTTGAAACTTTTTTTTAAAGTTAGTAGGAGGACAGTTGTAGGGAATCCAGGCTTGAATCATATTTTGGTGTCACACATTATGTTAAACAGCATTAAAGTCCCTAATCAAAACCTGCTGAATACGTGGGTGCACAGGCAGCCATCAGGCAGCGAATCCCAGAGAGAAACCTGAAAAGGGAAGATCCTGAATCCACATGTGAGTCATCAGTTTCATCAGTCCAGATCATTTCAGGAGAATTTAAAGGTTTCCTGTGCATGTGACACGAAATCCAAATGTCTTCCTCGGAATATTCTAGTAAAACCTTTCTGTGCTTGCAAAGGAAATGAACGCAGAGAAGCTACATGACATTTATGCATCACATGAGCCCTGGCAGGGTTTTTATAAATAAACAATTTATTTATTTAGCGATTCATAACTTACAAAATCTATTGGAACTTAACACAAGACGCACAGTTACAATTACTAAACTAAACTGTGTGTGTGTGTGTGTGTGTGTGTGTGTGTGTGTGTGTGTGTGTGTGTGTGTGTGTGTGTGTGTGTGTGTGAGTGTGAGTGTGAGTGTGAGTGTGTGTGTGTGTGTGTGTGTGTGTGTGTGTGTGTGTGTGTGTGTGTGTGTGTGTGTGAGTGTGAGTGTGAGTGTGAGTGTGTGTGTGTGTGTGTGTGTGTGTGTGTGTGTGTGTGTGTGTGTGTGTGTGTGTGTGTGTGTGTGTGTGTGTGTGTGTGTGTGTATTTGTATTGGCTCAGTTATGTGCTTTTAAATAGCCATAACATATTTGATGTTTGGTTCATTCAATATCAACTGGTCCTACAATTTGAGATGTTTTTTTTTTTTTTTAATCCGATTCATTGATTAATCAAAAAAATAATTGACCGATTAATCGATTTTTTTTTAAAATGCAGCCCTAATATATATGACCTTTGATGGATTGGGCACTAAGTTTTGTAAGTACTATTAAGTTGCCCTTAAATTCTTCGATTGTCATTGTCATTATTTAAACATGACTTCTCTGTTCATTTCTTCTTCATATGAGTAGCTTTTCACGTCTCTAAATGAGCAGCGGCTATTTGATATATTAAGTTCTTAAAAAAATATTTTGCAGGAACAATTTCAATGTGAACTAATAATAAACGATCCAGCGCCACATGTTGGTGTGATGGTTCGCACTCACAGTGAGGATATCCTCGGTTTAAAACAAAAATTTTTGAATGACTTGCTTTATTCCTTATTGTCATATTTTCTTAGTTTTTAATTTTGTGAGAATAAAAACAGGGGAAGGGTTTATAAGATCTTTTAAAAAATTTGGTGAAAGGTAAGGAAATCCGCTATGATTGACAGATCTTCAAATAGATGTCTAACAGGGGCTTTGAACTTTCATAAAGCAGGGACAACTTGTCTGTACCACTCACGGACATCCTTGGAGTGCCCGTATATACAGTATATATACACACACACACACCCATGTTTGTACACGACCCCAGCGTTCTTTGTGTACACCGCAAACAAGTGCACAGTTTGGGTAAATATCATCCTGCTCTTTCACTTGTTTTCATTGATGAGTTTACCTTCACATTTGTTTCTCTGGCGTCAGTTTATTTAATATCCTCGCCACTCATTTCCAGCGTGTCATTTGAGAATACTTTGACAAACATAAATAACAGTTTCCTTCATGGTTCTAGTCAGAGGGGCGATATAGTGGAGTATATCAGGATATGAAAGTTGAGAGCCATTCCTGTTGATATAAAATCCTCAGTTTCTGGCTGGGATCCTTTTGCTCATTAACATGGAAAAGAGAGAGAACTAATGACTTTGAAGTCATCTACTGAAATGATTCCTGCCAGCAGCAGCCATTAAATTCAAAATGAATAAGTTGTCCAAAACAATAAGAATTGTCAAGGCACATTATGTATCTCTGAAGGTTTTCTGAAGCTATACTGATTTAGTTAGTGGTATGTTAGGCAATTCTGTGATGCCTACGGGAAAATGGGGATGCTGCAATGATTGCTGCAGCAAGTTAAGATCACATCAAAGAAAATGCAGTTACATAAGAAGAGTTTAGATTTCAGCAGTAACAGGAGCTGAAAGCAGCATCAGAGAAAGTCTATTCTTTAATGCTGTATAGACATGATGTGTGAGATATGTTCCTGAGTAAAGAAACAAGGACACATAAGGAAAAACAAATAATGTGATGATCAGAAGTCTGATTACTGTAAAAGTAAAGAGGACGAAACATTACTGTGAGTCATGTGTGGCTGAAGTCGGACTCAAATGTAACACAAGCTTGGAGTTTGAGGCGAACAGGCAGGAGAAACGCAAGGAAATCTATTGTAGCAACAAGTCTGAGGTGGTTTGAACAAAATCAGCAAACACACGTGAGGTTGATTAAGACAAACATGAAAACTCATTAGAATGATGAATTAACTTGTTTAGTCTTTCAAAAATACAATTTCTCATTAAATTAAATTTCTCAAACTTCCCATTTTCCAGATTTAGAATTTTGAAATGGATTTTTTTTAAACCTTTAAAATAAGACGCTTCCTATTTACTCACAAACACGGCATTAGTTCCACCGCCAGATGGGAGAGAAAGCTTCCAGGAAGGGAGGATGCAGGTACATGGCAAGGGACGAGTGCTCGTGGAAAAATGTAGAGAATAACAGAATGATGAGGGGAAGACTTGAGACCACACTAACAGAAACAGAGTTACCGAGAAGGCTGGGGAAAACACTGAAGATTAACTAAAACAATCTTTTGATTGTGAGCATTCGGTTGTAATTTGTGTTCATTCCCCTGTTGAGTTTGCAGCAAAAGTTGACGTCAGGTCGGGAGATATGGTTTTACTTGGCATGCCCGAGGGTTTGTTTCTTTATTGTTTCTTTACCACCAGATCAGAACAACAGACAAATAAGTGCTCCCATCCCTTACATGCCGAGTTCCTTCTGGATTTCGGCTCAGACTTCCTCGTATGAAGGGCAACAGATACAAACATGCCTTCGTCCCTAAAGCAATTTTCCCTCTGAATTCAGGACAGGGTAAGACGAGTTGTCCCTAATTTCATATTATGTGGCTTCTCACAGGTAGAGCAGAACTATTAATATGCTTCCCCTTAACAGATTTCGCATTTTATAGCTGATAGGCTGTTGAGTCGACCTAGTTTAGTATATTTTACAATTCTATTGAGTCACTGATCCTGATGTTTTTGCATCACATTGTATTATCCCTCCCTCTTGGATTTTAAAATGTTGTATGCTATGGATGTTTTTGTATGCCTTGGATGTATGTGTGTATATGCATTCTTTATGTTTTATACTTCAGTGCAACACTAATTGGCCTACTGGGACACAAATAAATACTGAACTGAACTGAAGTATTTAGTGTAAGTTGTGCCATGAATCCGAAGCTCTTTGCGGTGTTATCTGAAAGAAATTCAACAAGAAAAAAACTGCATTTCTTGATTGATTATTTTCTGCTCAGCACACTTTCTCAGCCATTCTGTATTGACTTCCCCATTTCTAGACATCCCATTCCATTTCATTTTTTTCCCCACCCTTCCGCCTGTCACATTGTTCCTCTCTGTCATATCGGTTTCATTTTGTTTTGAGTGCAGCGAATCCTTCCGTCACCTGGGAATTCCCAGAGTCATACAAAGTCTGAAGCTGTTTTACACAAAACGGAAATGTCTTAGGCTTACAACACGATATTTCGACTTGACACACACAGAAAAAAATATTCTAGAGCAAGAAGTGAAAGAAATCCTTGTAGTGCAGATGTTTGAGGCAGCATTGCAGTGTACCGTTGCTGCATGTCACAATTCCAATGGTCAGTTATGTCAGTAGACATATTGGGTTCTCATTATTTAAGGAGATTTATCATTGTAATGATGCATTCCCATCTCCTCAAGACTGTGACTCCTGATTTGAGGCTTATAGATACCGTATTGTGAAGGACAGAGAAACTTGATCTCCAGTAAACTTCTATACTAAATTGATACTTCTTCTTGGCCAAGCTCCTCCGTTGGTTAAATACAATTTATTGAATGTATTTCTTTCACAAGAACACTGGAACAATGTGCCAACAGGAAACACTGTGTAAGAACTGTGTGTAAGTGTCACTGAAATGATCAGCACATGTCTAAAAGCTATGAAACCTAAATAAAACACTGTTTGTGCTGTTCAGTCCTGAACTCCGGGTCCTTAAAGATACCCTGGCGTTCACCCCGAGAACATAGACGTATAGTGGAAGGGTCTTTTTTTTATTTATTTTTTTAGGTTAGCTCTGCAACACTGAAAGCAACTTTGATTCCTGAGGTCTGAGGTAACTGGAAAACAGAATTAAACTTTGTTGGAGCCCCATTTTTAAAAAAAACATTTTCCCCCCACCGGGCATTGTTTTCCTCCTATTGTGAAACCTATGGCGAGCATGTCAAACTCATTTTAGTTCAGGAGAAACATACATCAACTATAAATGACATCCTCCCCAAATATTTCTTTTAATGCTGAAAGTAAATTGTGAAAATATCCATATCCATACAATGTTGGACAGTGTTTTTACAAAACCAGAACCAGTTCAAAAGTGTCAATTCATCAATCCTCTTCAGGCTAGTGTTGCAACGAGATGGATTTCTGGAGCCTTTTTTTGCACACATTTGTCTGTGGTGTCTTGGCCTCCATTATAACTGATATAGCGTCATACCGAATGAATAAAGCTACCTACTTTGTACCATTTTCTACTTTGGTTTCATCCTGCGGGTTGCATGGGACTCTCTGGGTGGCCAGTGTTGGCTCTCGAGTGATATATTTAGCTGAGCACAAGCATGCATGCATGGTTGAGGATTAATGAGCATTTACAGTGGGCTGCACAATGTGAAAGCAATGCGAAGCTACAGGGATCTTTTTTCGGATTATGAGCTCAGAGTGACTGTGTGACATCTCTCAGTTCAGTGTGTAGTTCTCGTATAACATCCATGTTACTACAGTCACAATGACTTCCTTGGATTTTTAGTTTTTTTTCATTATTTGTTACTGCTCCAGTGTTTCTCAGTACAGAATCAATAAAAAAATGAAACAAGAGAAACAACAACAAGGTTTGAGTTGATTTGAATTATGTGTGTTCAAGCAATAAGTTATTGAAAATGTCCAGAAGCTGCTGAAAATTGAAAAATAATGTTCGTTTCAGCACAAAGCTGCACTTAAAAAATTATTTAAGGACACAGCAA
>NC_137630.1:11103615-11368615 GCF_963383615.2 Lipophrys pholis | reverse complement strand
TAAAAGTCATGCAGGGATATTAAAAAATGCTTTTTTTTTTTAATGAGCTTAATGAATAACGGGATGAGTAATAAAACATGCTAGTTGCAGGTATATACGTATGCAAGAACCTGCCTATCGAACCTCCACAGCTTTTATCAGAACAATCTTTAAATGTGTAATTAGCATGAAGTCTGACATCAAAGGAACATTTCTACCTAAGTGTGAGACGCCACGTGCTCTTCTGTGATGTCAGATTTTATATAATTATTTTCACTCTCTTCAGGTTACACACAGGGTGGAACACACACCATTTCTGTGATTCATAGTTTGCTTGCATGCATGCAGCAGCATTTTGTCAGATCTGCAAGCATGAGAGTAGTGAAACTGCTGAGTGAACTACAAAGTTGACGAGAAACAATCCATCGTTTTACACATTCTGGCGAACTGACCATCCACTGATGACTCCACCAGGTCACAAAGCTCAGAAAGTGACATGAATCCAAGAGTAAGCATGGAAGCACTTGTCATAAAGACACAAAGTGCTGCATGAATAAATGTTATATTGAAACTAATCCAGGCAAATCAAAATGTTTCAAATCAACCATTTGTCAATATTTCTTTTTATCCAATATAATTCTAATTTAAACCCTCAATCTGTCTCTCCATCTTCTACAGCCACTTCCTCAAGAGGAGCTGGTGAGAGGCAGGGACACTACAGATAATTTAACAGTCCATCACAAAGCTGATGCAAACAACCACACCTACATACTATTCAGACTCACCAGTCAACACACAAACTCTACTGACGGGTTTGAACTTGAACCTCTGTGACCCGAGTGTACTAACCACGACTTTACTGAGCAGCTGATCCCAGCAACAACGAATCACAATGTTTTGTACAGCATGTTGAATCTAAACAAAACCCCTGTAATCTTTACACCATGACAACCTCTACAGCACTTACAAAAAGAGGCATACACTGAACCGCGGTGTCAATAAACTTATTCCAGCAAATCTCCTTAGAACTTTGTCACAACTCACCAGTTCTTGGTTGGTAGAATTGGAGTCGTCTCCAGGAAAGGGGATGTAGATGGCTAAGGCCACACAGTTAGCAAAAATAGACAGAAGTATAAAGATATCAAAGGGTCTGAAAAGTCACAGTTAAGGAACAGAATTCAAAGAGAGACATAACTATTAAGTTCACTATTGACATAAAATAAGATTCTTAAAGTCCGCCTTGTTTGACTATAATGACAGATGTGCTTATGTGAAATGTCAAAATGTGTCATAACAATCAATGGCTGCAATCTAAAAATATTATTTAAGAAGCGTTAAATATCTACTGAGAACATAAAGTTAAAGCTTCTTTATTTCCCTGGAAATTGTATGTGCTTGTTCATGTTATCAACATCTTCATTCAATTGACCATCTATCCATTCGCCCATCAACCCAACCAATCATCGAGCATTTGATTTTTCTCCGAGTGAGCTTTTAAACAAGCCTACTTTCTATTTATAGTGCAGCGTTGGCAGCCTACATGCAGTGCCCAATTCAGAAATGAAGTTAAGGTTCACTATTTCACCGACTGACTGACTCACTCTCTCCCTCCCAACCATCCACCGACTAATCTATGGGAAAATCTTTCCATACAAATACACACTGCCATAATTCAAGCACCTGCTTCTCCAGCCATTCAGCCTGTGTCTGTGTCTCAGGGCTAAAGGATACTTCCACTCCACCAGGCTGATGCAGGCCCTGCGAATCGGGTTGTTGAGTGTGAGGCAGAACAGAGCTCTGGGCGGCCTGCTGTTGGTAGATCCTCCCTGTTTTTTGCTTTTGGCATACTGTTGCCTCTTCCTCTGTGCCAGTGAGCCAACAGGAGCCGGTCCGGTGGTGCAAACGGAGGGCCGTGAACTCATCTCGGGCTTTGCAGTTTCACCCTTTGCCTGGCGAGCAGCGCTGATGGCAGCATGCCAAGCGAGGACTGGGCTGACAGAGGTGGTGCCACCTGGGCCCTGACCACTGCTGTTGGTCCCGAGGAGGCCATGAGAGGAGCCGACGGGCTTGCCAGTGCTGGCGGGAGCTTGCAGGGGATCTGGTGTGTGGAGCTGGTGCAGACGGGTGTGGCTTTCTGACCAGAGCGCCGAGGTGTCAACGGAGGGAGAGGTCCTTCTGTTGCTGGCATACTGTGCCCCTGGGGAGGCAGGAGGAGAGGCGAACAGGGTTACGACTGTTAAAGTAAAACACATTTGTGCGATAAACAGATTTGATGTTTGTCTTACAAAGGGTGGGTTTTGTACAAACAGCAAAACACAACGATTCACAACCTCATCTTTCAATAGAAATCAATGTGATAAATGTAATGACATAATGCAGACTAATTAAATGCAAGACCATAATAACTACTTCAGATCTGCTTGCAGAGACTCACTGTGTGTGTATTTTCAAAGTAACATCCTCTACCTAGTACCCATCAACAAATGTAATTTATTGAATATGATCTGCCATTTACAACAATATATTGTATTTTGAAAATCTGGAATCTGACCAGAAACTTGGTGTGATGCATACATGTGTGAGTTTAAAAGTTAATTGAACGAGTTTAGAATAACTTTACCTGATGTGTTTTGTGCCACTGATTGATGAAGTAGCTTTTTCAAATATAATATTCTCCTGTCTACATGAAACCAAAGAACCGTATTTAATTGTTTTCCTTCAAAGTGCTTCCCTATTGAAGAATATTTCTGAAGGGAAATAACAATAGGTTCAGATCTTTGCAGGGATGTCTGCTGCTGTTCAGCAAAGGTTACATGAGGACGTTAGTATAAGAATTAAGTCAACAATAATCTACTGAGCATGAGCAGATACTGCTAAATAGAGACCAGAAGTTGAGTTTGGGAAGAACTGGGCCAAGGATGTGTCCTGAGTTTAAGTTCGATTTGATCATCGAAAAATAAACCGTCTCAGCAGAGAAGCTTATGTAACACGGTTGTTTTCACAAACCTCAACTATGTGTTTTATTTCTGTTCAAAGGTTTCCTGTTACTTCTTGGGGCAGCATGACACAACATGAACAATTTATCACTCCTAACTTAAAATGAGCTAATAAAAGCAGCCATATTGACGTCATCTACCCTTCATCTATATTTCTGTAGTTAGTCAAAAATGAAAATTAACACCCGTGTAAAGAAACAATTCATCACAGATTAGTTTTACTGAGTCTGGTTAGATTGCACGCGTCTCTCATAAATTCATTGGTGTCTATTTCAGTTTGAAATAACAAACTAGTTTGTGTGCAAATGTTCATTTGACAAGTATATATATATATATTTTTTTTTTTGTTTGATGTACAAAAACATATGATATCCATCAACAGGCCACTGACCCTGGCATGTATACAGGTAGGATCACTGCAATCTACCAATGTGTCACATTTTGTACACCTATACTTGCTCAGCAGAGTAGTGAGAAGAACAGGAATGAGAGAGAGAGAGAGAGAGAGAGAGAGAGAGAGAGAGAGAGAGAGAGAGAGAGAGAGAGAGAGAGAGAGAGAGAGAGAGAGAGAGAGAGAGAGAGAGAGAGAGAGAGAGAGAGAGCAGGACAGCCTGCATGAATGGGAGCAACAGGGAGAGTCATTCAAATCAATGCAGACTATGAGTGAAAAAGACAGTGCCCTTGACACAGTCACTTTGATACAGTGCAGCTCTGCAACAGACTCACATCAAAAACCACAGTCCAGTAATTACTGAGCAGAGTTACACAGCTCTGGCACTGGACTCAAACTGTCACACAAGTGAGTGTATGTGAGCAATACCAGCATAGGAAACACAATGAAAGTAAAGAAATACTATGAAACAGTTATTAAAATGAGTCTGATAATAGAATAAGTGATTGTTATAAAAAAAAACTGGAACAAGATTCTAACTTGTTCATTCAAGATCATGAAATTAAAAAAAATATGAAGAAATTATTGATTCTCTAATTGAAAGGTGGAGATGCCGTGCTAAAACATGAGGTATCAAAACACCACAAATGGATGTCTTATCGTCAAGTTTTCCTTACATTGAACTTGAACTTTGTCCGATCACACAGAATGAAGATTAATCACAATTTCAACGCAAGCTTATAATTTCTGGGAGAATGAAGACAGCCACACCCTCAACCTGAAAGAAAGCAACACTGGAGTTGCAGAATTCCAAAAATCTTATTAAATGACCTGGCTGACATGTGAGGTATGAGATGGAACAGGAATTATCTCTGCTGTTCTGACATCTGCCACATGATGTTGGGTAACTGTTGCCTCTGGGTTTGTTTTAAACCACCACATGTTGTATTGGGGCCACTTCCTACAACTGGAAACTTCTATCATAAACTGGCAGAATTGCATACAAAAGTTAGACTGCACTCAATTCATCCTGGAGGGCGCAAAAACACAAAGCATCCTCCACCTTCTGACACACGCTTCTAAAACGACCACTTGACCAGAACAGTAGACCGAACACGGTCATCCATTTTCGCAGAACTGGCCGCAACTCGCTTCCCAGTGGATTTTATAACTACTGTCATCCCCCGAGTGAATTGCTCTCAACAAGCGCTTAATGCATTAATACACAATCTGTGCACTGAGATAAGTTTGGGAATAAGCATATTCGCAGCAGACACGACTCGGCCCATATAATCACAGCAGGGATTAAAGCAGAACATCCAGAGAAGACCCCAAACGAGCGCTCGGCGCTCGGCGCTGCGGTGCGCTCCAACTCCGCTGCTGCGCTCCGCGCACCGTTTTTACCTTCAGACTGTTCATCCGCTTCTTGCATCCTCGAATCCACATCGAAAGGAGTCGATTTAAACCCAACTCATGGTTGGAGAAATCATCCAGAGATGTCGACGGTGTTAACCTGAATTATAAAATGTTTTCCGAGCGCAGACCCTGAGAGGAGAGCCAAACATTTTCGCCACATCCGGGTGTCTGCGTGCAGATCCACGGCGCATCCGAGAGGACGCGCGGGCAGCAGCAGCAGCAGGAGCAGCAGCCACAGAACCAGATCCCACTCTCTGTCAACCCACTGCTGTCCGTCACTGGAAGGACTGGAAACCAGTTTGAGCAACCATGTAGACGACACTTCACACAGAGCCGCAAACTGGAAATGCACCTGTTGCTGCGCCTTATGGCGACTAAAACATCTCCAGCAACGCCAAACTTAACACCGACAGGTTTTGGTAATGATTACAAACAAATGTTGTTATTAGAGTTTTAAAAAAACAAACAAAAAAAAACTTGACAGATCAATCCAATAATTCATTGATTGCCCATCCTCAAACCTTCGACAGAAGAGTGCAGATGACAGTAAACAGCTGCGAGTGAGTCGCTTCGTGATTAAATCCAGTCGCATAAATTGCATTAGCAGTGTTTGTCCGGTACTAAATTAAGAACGTGACAAGGCGATGCAAACACTATGAGAAACGCCTACAAATTGAGTCCTCCTCTTCCAAAACTGGTCTTTGTAAATGTAGCTGGCAGCACGCAACAGTGCCATCAATTAATTAGGCTACGCGTGTTTATTAGTGTCTTTATTTCACTTTTAATGCAAATATGACAATTTAAGATTTATTCATTTCAGATTGACCCCCTGATAAACATGTTGCTCCTTCCATTTCATATCACCGTGGATCTAAAGGAACTCACATCGTTGGAACTAAAAGAAGCTAAACTGCACAGCAGTGTATCCTGCATTTACATCCTAAATTACAGTTTGGCCAACTTTCCATTGGTCATGTGTGCCTCTTCATGAACGGTACTTCAGTCTACTTTTAAAATGGCCATACACAAGCCCTGTCGTCTGAATCTGCAGTGATCCTCTTATATTGTAACTAAACGTCAAAGTCGCAGTTTATAGCGCAAATATAACCAGGCCTATAAGCGGAAAACGACTTCAAAGCAGATCTATGATAGTTACTGCGACTTTCCCTTTCAGGTAGTTTCCAGTCTGTAGGATAAGCCCCGGTCCCCCTTCAAATCACCCCTCCCACACCCCCTGAAGCCCCCCCAGCACCGTGCACTTACCCCTCAGTGGCCTTCCCCTTATAATGAACGGCATTCTGTCACCTGGCTCTTCTCTCTGGCCTCATAGCGCCGTTTTTCTGTCCTCTCTCCGCGGCAGTTTCACAGAAACTGAGTTGGTAAGGCTGACTGAGCTGGAAGGTTACCAGTGATTGGATTACCTGGGCCTGTATGGAGGATAACAGTTTCACAGTAGCGCGTAATCCTCGGATTATAATCCCAGTTCCAATGTTCTCTACACAGAGGCAGGTAGGCAGCTACAGCTCTAATTGATAAAGAGGAACATATATATATATAGTACTATTCATTGTTTAAGAGCAATTTTGGCGAGGGTTTGTAAACTCCAAAAAGTCATAAATTAACATGGCAAGTATTTTCAGTTGAAAAATGTCATAAACAGAAATCACAAACTTCATGTGATGTTTTCAAAGGTCTAATCCACATTTGTTTGTGTAGCTACATGTTTTTTTTATATATTGGAATAAAATAATATTACTTAAAATTTTTTTAATTACAAACAGCAAGTGTTGAAAGTTGAATGTGGTCTTAATCGATACTTTTCCGCCGTAAAACTTTTCCCTAAAAAAAAAATGTTTCCTTAAATTATGTGTATTTTTTTATGTAGGTACAGTTGTAAAATAATGTATGGTGACTGGGGTTGGTTTCCACTTGGAAACAAAAAAAGACGTTTATTTATATTAATTTATGTTTCCGACAAAACGCCGTCTGAAGCTGAAATCGTGGACCACAAAAACAGCTGCGGTTTTAAAGCACTCTAATAAATTGGAAATTATCTAAAAAAAAAAAACATTTCAGATTATTTCGAGAGGGGATCAAATTAAAATCTCTCCGGAACTTTATTTTTTCTTTAGCTGTTTTCCACCGGAAGTTTGAGGTGTACGCAGAAACCGGTCCGTGTGGAAGCAACAATCACAATCTAAGATGGAGAGCGCAAACGCTGGACATTTCATGAGCTTAGCGGCTCTCCAGGGACAAGACCCGTACATTAACAAGCTGCTCGATGTCACTGGACAGGTGGCTCTCTATAACTTCAACTCCAAGGCGAATGAGTGGGTGAGTGACTTCGAGGAAGACGGAAAACCTGCTAGCCACTTAGCATGCTAGCTCTGCAATAAAAACAAACCCACAAGGAAGTCCGTTTCTTCTTTTAAAACTATTGTTTCGAGATTCTGCTAACATGTGTTGAATTTTTACTCAATCTTCATTTCGTTTTCGATTGTCTACATTTATTAAAGTATCCTTGTGTTTTTCTTAGCTGTGCTAACTGCAGTTAGCAGCTTTAGTTTAACGGGGGCTTCCGGTATCTGATTCAATGTCACTTTTTCGTTTCAGGAGAAAACTGAAATCGAGGGCACCCTGTTTGTTTACTCCAGGTAAGCTCACGCGAACTGCTCGCATTAGTTTGACACGGTCACGCTGCGTTTGTTTGTTTGTTTGTTTCAGTGTTGTCTGCGCACGTGTGAAGGCCGCGGGGATTGTAAACAAACATCGCTAGCGCTTCCTGCACAGCTGTCGCTTTTGTTTGTGGATTGCATATCATTTATGGGATCAAATAAGCCTCTAACACTTGGAAAATATCACAATTTAAAATTGTACTTTTGGAGCGATTACTGTTGTGCGGTCACTTTCACTTTGTTTCGCCCCATATCAACCAAGTAAACACATTTGAGTCGCATCTCTACACACATCAGGCAATACATTTCATGCATGGGTTTCTGTTGACAAAACAAACTGTCTCTATGCGGCAGCTGGTTCAAGCAGACTCATCCATGCTGAATGTTGCAAAGCCGATTCAGTTCATATAGCGAAGAAGAAAACATTACAGCTGACATCAGTATTTATTTGAAGAGTTTGTATGATTATGCATATTTCGTCTTCCTCCCACATTTGAAAAACATGTGAGTCAGGTTAATTGACCCTAAATGGCCTCTGTGTGAATGTGAGTGTGTGGTGCCTTGTCTGATGGACTGCCCTTCCCTCGCCCATAGTTAGCTGGGATTGGTGTCATCACTCCGCAAACCAGCACAGGATAAAAGCTGTATAGGAGATGGATGACCATGAAGAAAGTCTGTTCTACTTTGTAAATTGAACCAAAGGGACAAATCTGTTCGGAGTGTTTAAAGAAGTTAAATGGGTCAAATTAATCCAAAACAATCCAGTACTCTATAATTTCTTGCAGGAGTAAATATTTGTGCTTTTCTTTATCCCGTGGTAAGACACACAACCAATGTGCCTCTTTAAGGTCTGCCTCTCCTCATCATGGCTTCACCATCATGAATCGATTAAGTACAGAGAACCTTGTGGAGCCGATCAATAAAGACCTCGAGTTCCAGCTGCAGGATCCCTTCTTGCTATACAGGAATGGCAACTGTGAGTATTTTTATCATTAAAAGTTTTGAAATAGTTCCTATAACACGCTGGAGTTATACATATTCCCAGGATCTTTTTTTTTTTTTTCATTAAATGGCTGTGATCAAACATTTTAGTGGCTCAGTCTTGAGCCACTAAAATGTTTTACATGTAAGTAATTGTCGCCTGTTTAGACAGACGAAAACCTTACTGAGCATTTGTTATCGTACCAGCTCAAACAATCCAGTTGTTCGCAACTTCATTTCAAAATTCACTCTGCAAAATATAATTCGTCATGTTATGTCATTGAAGAATGAAAAGCTGTGTTGCACTCCCATCAGTTTGATCTGTTTCCACTAGATAAAGTCTCCTGTGTCTCAGTCCTTCAAAACTGAGTCGACTGCAGTTTTTGAAAGATGCAAAAACTTGTCCAATATAAACTGAACTGTTCACATGAAAAAGCACACGCAACAAACATGAAAATCATCTTTTCCACCGTTAATGTAATTCTAAAAAAATATATATATATATATATATTTTTTTTTTTTTATATATGTTTTCTGCGAATTGGAAGTTACTTTTTCTACTTGAAGAACTCATTATGTTTTGAAACACACATCAGGGCATCACCATACCTCTGAACACGCTGAGGAAACACCGCCCCAGTGTTTTCTGGACGAGCTCTCGTCCCTTCTGCTTGAAATCATTCTGGCACCGCGGAGCACTGAGCAGGAAAGCTTTGTCGCTCATGGCCTCACGATGGCTTCAGCTCGGTGTGTCCACAGTTGGCGCTCTGCATCGGAGCAACAATGGATATTGTGAAATTAGTGAACGAGTACTTGAGGTGTTTAAATGTTCTGATCCAGTGAGCAGCTGCATGAATCGAGTTCAGCGTGAAGAAAGATCCAAATCCTCAGATTTTCAGAAAGTAGCTGACTGCGCTGCCTCCCAGGTAATCTATTAGAAGTCTGAACACCAGTTTCATCAAGGCAATGAATAAGGAATTTGACTGTTTTCCCATTTGTTTGCTGATGAGAAAAAAGAGCATCGCCAGAGTCAACGTCAGAGTGGACTGCTCCCCTTTGGGACTGGGTTTGCCGATCAGCCTGCCTGGAATGGAAGACATGATGTGACGTCTTGTCGGTCTTCAGGAAAGAGCTGCTTCTCCTGGCGCTTCACTCTGTGCTGAGAGCTGCTTTCATCATTGTGAAGCAACAAAAGGATGTTGAGTTGTAGATCGAATGATAGGTGAAAAAGTCTGTCGGTTCTTCTGCTGGGCTTTCCTCCAGCTGTTGGTTTTGATTGTTGATCTTCACTCAATCAGGTTTTCTTCAGTCCATTTGTTTCTTCTCCTTGAAGAAGATGAGCAAACATCCATTCACATGCAGTTAGTGTCTTATTGCGCTCCGGTGAAGCACCTTGTACCAGAGAATTGGAAGAGTTGTCCACATTTAAAAGAAATGTTTCAAAATGCAGAAAGATGTTTCAATGAGGAGTAAAGAGTCCAGCGCAGGGAGGACGGCTTCCTCTGAGAGATGCCGATAATTAACAGCTATTTGAGTTGTTTGAGTACCGATGTACTCGCTGCCTAAGGCTGACGAGGGTACTCGGAGTTAAAGTGCACTGTCGGAGAGAGATGTGCACTCAGACACACACACACACACACACACACACACTTGTTTACACCGCTTCGTATTCCCCTTTGGTCGCAGGAGACGCAGCAGGGAGGCAAACACTCTGGTTGCTAGGTTACCACGGCCTCTTGAGGGACCTTGAATACGCCAGTATTCGATCACACAGACGCAATGTGATGTTCAACAGTATCGTTTTAGCTTTTTAGATGAAGCACGTTTGTCTGTTTAAATGTTGTATTGTGTCATTTCTGCTGAGGAGTTTGGTGTTAAAGTTTTCTGCTTTGGTTTTATTGAGGGGATTCTAGAAGTCGATGTAAGTTTTCTTCACACTGACAGGCTTTTGTTCAGGTAATTTGATGTTCGGACAAAGTTAGTCTAAATTAAAAGTTTAAGCACAAATGAACAGGAAAATAACGACTGTTTATATATTACAGTGGAGGTCAGGTTGGTGTTTCAGCAAATCTCATGCTGGACTATTCTATTGGACTGAGACTTATAGGAGGCAGTTTATCTCAAGACAAACACAGAGAAACAGCCACTAACCCACAGACTAACACACCTCAGCATTCTCACTAACTGTGATGGTACTATTTTACAAAATTGTGGAGATTGAAATAATTATTCCCAATTTTTTTTTTTGATCAAAAGTTGTCCTGTTGCTTTGTACATATGTTTATTATGTGTCAGGACTGTGTAATGCTGTTTCTGCAACATGTGAAATACAGTGTTTGTGTGTTTTTCTTACAGTGGGTATTTATAGCATTTGGTTCTACGACAAGAGAGACTGTCAGCGCATCGCTCAGCTGATGGTCAAGTAAGTAGTCCAACGGGTTATTTCTATTATTAACTCGCCACGTAATTCCAAATTTTAATAAGTTTAGTTTGAACCCTTTTTAATGTTATTTATTTTAGTAAATTTTGTGTCTCTGATTTTACTAAAACTTTGAAAATCTCAGTTTTAAAAGACAAAGTCAAGAACAAAGAGTTTAGTTCTATTTGATAATAGATTCCAGGTGTGATTTGAGTCTTTTGGAGGGAATATGTCCTTAAATCTTTTTTTTTTTAATGCAGCTAAGTTTTGTTTTCTTCCAGAGGATGTTAAAGAGTTAAGATTTAGAAATGTGTGTCGCCACACACTATGAAGGTGTTTAGATGTCATGTTGTAAATCATGTTTTAACAGAATTGTGAAGCAAGAAGCGGACCACGCTCAGAGAAAGTCACCTGTGAGAGCCGAGGCCGGGAAAACCAACGGAGTGTCAGAACCGAGGTCCATCGACATCCTGGAGCTACTCAGCAAAGCCAAGGAGGAGTACCAGCGGGTGAGGAGATAAACACCCTCTCATAATGGAGACACTGCGTCTTATTTAGGTTCTCGGATGAGAATCTTCTGGAATGTGGATCAGTACTTCAATTCTTCATTGCAAAGTGAATGAAAAGCAGAAACATTTAAATCACATGTAAAAGCAGATTGAAAACATCCACATCTGAGGAATTTGTGTTTATTTTCTGTTGAAACTGAACATAATCACTGACAGGCACATGAGAAATTGCTGCTCTTAAAAACAAAAAAAACCCCACAGATTAATTCTTCTGCTTTGTTTCATTAAAATGTCTTATTGAAAGTCGGATGTGTGCCTGTTTGTGTTTCCAGTCTCAGACGGGTGAAGCCGATGTATCAACAGAGCAGAATGTGAAAGCAGCTCTCGGCGCTGCAGAGCGCGTCCACAACACATCGCAGCCTGAGAGGGTTTGTACATCGCTTCAACATGCTACTAGTGATTAGATGTTTACACCCAGGCGGCAGGAGCAGGTTTCTCTTCATCATGGGCATTTCCAGCTAAAAGAAACCAACATACAAACATGGAAACCTGCTCCTTCTCACCCTCTAGGGCTGTTTGTTCACTGCAGACTTTTAGATGAGGCAAAAGGCTCACGAGAGTCTTTTCAACACTCCCATCTTAAAATGACCAAGAGAAACGTAGAGGATGTGGATTTCAAATATGCCAAATGCAGGTTCCTTATAAAGTGGAGCATTTTCCCTTAATTTCCTTTCTTTATTTTATATAGATGGCTGCTTTGTCGGTTTGTACTGTTTTTAACTCAAACTGTTGATCCACTCTATTGATGCTTTGACGAGTCTTGATTTTCTTTGCCTCATTAAAAAAATGTTTTTACTCCATCCAGAGCTCTCGCACGGTGGTGAAGCAGATCACCGTGGAGGAGCTCTTTGGCACGTCTCTCCCGAAGGAGCCCCCCCTCCCCATGATGCCTGCACACAACACGTCCTCCACTGCCTACATGCAGAAGCAGCCGTATCCTGCTGCGGCCCACCACAGCCCTCGCTTCATTCCTCCAGATTCAGTATCCGCTCAGCTGCACCAGGCCCCCCGCCTGCTCCCGGCTCCCTTCGCCATCCACCCATCTCCCATGTTCCACTCGGGGGTCCCCTTGCCGGACCACCAGCCTCACTGCTCGGTCCCGCCTCTCGTGGTCGCTCCAGCTGGTCCAGAGCTCCGCCCACCTCCTGCAGCTCCTCCGGCGGCCTTTCTGGGCCAGGAGATCCTCAACACCCTCAAACAAGCACCACCACCTCTGAACTCAGACGTCAACAAGCCGATCCTCGGCCCCAATTTCCTGCCGAGCGCGCTGGTTCCACCCCACAGCTTCCACGAGCCCATGAGCAAACCGCTTCTCCAGCCTGGCAAGGAGATGGATGTTTTCTCTCAGCCTTCAAGCCTGATCCAGACTGTTCCTGTGAGTGTGTGTTGCTCCCGACTCCCTCACCAGAGTTTAGTCTCTCATGTTCCCCTAAACTCTCCCAAAGTGGCCTGAAGTCAAACTCATTGATTGTATCTGTGTTTTTTGTCCTTTGTTTGTTCTCAGGCTGCCACCATGAGTCAAGCTTCCTTGCTCCTCTCCCCCAGTGCCTTCCAGCAGTCCATCAATAAGGCGGCAGCAGCAGCAGCAGCAGCAGCAGCAGCAGCAGCAGCAGCCCCCCCTCACGCCCCCTCCGAGCCCTCCTACCCCCCTGCAGCAGGCGTGGAGCCCCCACCAGCCCCCTGCAGTAAAACACAGCTCCAGGAGACTCTGATAAACCTCATTAAGGTACAATAAGGAGAGCGTGTGAATTACCTCACCTTTTGTTCACTTTGAGGTTCGAGACTCTGCAGATGCAATGAAAGTCGTACATTTTAATGAAATGTTGGTCCTCGTGCCTGAAGTCAAATGTTTTAATGACTCGTCTCGTTTGTTTCCTCTTCATCTAGAATGATGCAAACTTCCTCGGTGCCATTCATGACGCGTACTTGCAGAGTCTTTCCAAAGACTTCAGCAGCATGAAGCTTTAGTCCGTCTCCCATCACCACAGTCCGTGCTGAGACTTCACCAGAAAGACCAGAAGAAAACCAAAGTAGAAGAAGAGCGCTAAAGTGGTTTTGAAAGCTCTGCACACCACAGTGTGCTCTCTCATGGTGATGTTTGATTCCCGATGCTGTGCCGTCATCCTAACCAGGATCACATCCTCTGCTGAGAATAAGACGGGTGAGACAGACGCTCCCACTTTGACCTTGAACATTGTTGAGCTACAGACTGCGTGTTGGCAGCGTTTATCTGTGGGATGTTTTTTATTTTCTGGAGGACAGGACCGCCATGGAGGAGCCGCAATGACCTCAAATCCCAGCAGACCCTCGGAGCGCTGACATTTTAGTTTGGGGGGATTCCCGGCTCCTCTTTCTTTCTTACTGCTGGCAGTGTGGCAGAAAGACACACCGTCAGCTCTTTTGGTTGTTTCTCATGTATTGAACCTCATCTTGAAGCATAAGCTTGAGACGCTGACGAGTCGTTACATTTTGTGTTTAGAGGAGTTTGGTCAAGGATTTTCCTGTTGTATTTTTTATTTTATTTTTTTTTTTTCGACTGCCCTTTTTTGGGAAAATAACTTTGTGTGATTGTTTTGAGAAGCACTTGCAGCTAAGAACTTAAAAACTACCACTCAGCCCGCTCAGCTGCCTCTTTGTTTTTAGGGTATCGTCGCAGGCTGTGACACGTTTCCACTGACTCACAAACGCTCTTTGCTACCTTACCCTCCCGCCGTCGCGCCTCGTCGCCTCGTCCTTTCGCCTCCTTGTGTCTCCTCCCGCCAGCCGAGCTCGCCATACTCGATGTCCTCGCAGGTGAATGTGCAATAGACGACAGTCGCAAAGCCTTTAGGGAAAACCAGCATTTTGGGATATTTTAGGATGGTACTATAAAGCTATGTTTATGTAAACCTGCAGTTCATCTTTAATTTGAATATCATGAGCAAGAAAGTAAATAAATTGCTTTTCATTTTAGATTCTTGTTTACATTTAGCCCTTTTCCATACCAAAAGGTCTAAATATTTAGCCGACGTGCTTTTGGCTGCAGTTACCTGGACCCCCTCCACGCTCAATGATCAGTTTAAATTTCAAGATTTGTAGTTTTGCCTTCAGTCAGTTTTTGCAGTATAATGCTACTGCAGCACAGAACCGTGAAGCCTGCTGACGGCAGGGGGAGCAGGACGAACAACATCTCACTCCTCGTGGTTGTGTGCAGCACCGAGTGAGCGTGGAAGCCGCTCACACACCAAGAAAAGACTTGAGAGGTTTGGAGGGGCACTAAGCTTCGGCAGCTACAGGACTTCAGGAAAGTAACTTAAATGTAAGGAAAAGCAAGCCGTTCAGCCACGTGCACTTCAATGAAAAGTCAGTTTAGGGAAGCCAGCGTGTTTTATCATCTCAGTCGCGTCATCTGAGATTCCTGCGTCATACAATTTAGTTTGTTTTACTGTAAACCATCTTCAGATAACAAAACAAGAATTCAATTCTCTTGTTTGAATGTATCTGCGATCATTTGCAGTCTTTTTTCTTTAAATTCTTGCTATTATTTCAAATTACACATATGTTTGACTTTTTTTTTTTATGTGTTTCAGTTACCCTGGTTGAATTGACATGCTTGCAGCCAGAGCAAATTCAACAGTTTCTCCGTGTAATAATCCATTTCTTTTTTTGTTTTTTAAATCTTGGTCGCACATTTAAGATTTTAGGGTTATTTTATGCTTTTGGTATAATTTAACCTTTGGGCCAGTGAAATGCTTTTGGGACAGTCTTGGCAAATAACCTTTTTGTAAGATTGTCATAATTGTGTGTGATTTGGTTTATTATGAATATTTTGTGATATTAAAGATTTGCAATTCAGAGTTTTCTGCTTCAGTTTTCTGCTTGGAAGAAAAAAAGTTTATTTTTGTTCTGACAGAGATTTTCGCTTAATCAATATTTGCACATTTCTTTATTTGTTCGCGGTGGTGGATGTAAAATTAGCAAGAGTGGAAGTAATAAATCAAAAATACTCAACTTACTGTAATGGAGTATCTTTTATTTACTTTCAGGGGTATTTGTAGTGGCAATTTTACTCTTACAGCTTAATCCCTCCATTTTTCTTTTCATCTGCATTTTTGTAGACAATACTCACTTTTCACACCTAAATTTACAGAATGTTCTTTTTTTTTTATTATCACTTATTTTGTTTTTGTCATGCAGGTTAATGAAAATAAGTACCTGTTTTTGACAAAGCAAGCTAATGCAGTATAAAAGAATACCAAATACTTTCAGTATATATTGCTAGAAAGTACTTTTTACAGATTTGGTTGTTTTTTTTTATCATCACTACTTTCACGTGTGCAAGCGAGCGCTTTCTCACGCAGTCACTTGTTTCAGGTGTGAGGTGCAGTTCAGTAGTTTGACCACTGGAGGTCAGTCGTTGCCTTGCATGAAGGGCTCACGACCAATTCAGTCTGTAACTCGTATACATGCTGTATCTTCACCATTCCCATCCCTTGACTGACTTCCCCACAGGGGATTAGGAGCATTAACGTCACCCACCCAGATCACAGGCGAAGTAATCTTATTTAGTAGCTCTTCAAGTTCAGCTAATAATAAAGGTTTACAGGGGTTGTAAAAGTTGATCAAACTTAATTTTCCTTGCTGAGTCCTTACAGCAACAATTAGACACTCAAAAGGCAATTCATATTCACAGACTTAACAAAAGTGGCACACCCCCACCCTGAATGGTCAGTCCTATGTTTCTGCAGGCAGATGTACCCTGGAATTACAAAATCAAGATGCAGTTTTAACCCTCCGTGAATTAGTACACATAAAAAATCTAGTTTATCATCAAAATCTCTGACTAATTTCTTAAGTTCCTGTCCGTTAGCTATTAAACTTCTTGCATTCCACTGAAGGATGCAGATCATTATGAAAAATTGAAACGTCCTCAATATCTTCAATGAAGTCACCATCATCCATGTCTTCGCCTTCCTCATCCTCTGTCAGACTGACTGCTGGACCTCTGGACTGCCACCTCCTGACTTACCCTCATATAAGCATGAAGTGTCTATGGAGAGTCATTCTTTACTCCTAGAAATCTTCCTGCTGCCGCAGCCACAAACATAATTTCCTTTCCTGAGCACCATAAATAATATCAACCATGAATACAAGGAGGGCCTCTTTGTTGATCACAATTTCCTGCCTCGAGAGAGAACATGAGGATGCTGCTGCCCAGGCACCACCAGCGTTCTCCCACCAGGACCTGAGGCTCCAGGCATTTCCACTTTCTTTAAGGCTTCTGCATAAGAGATTGTATGCTGGTCTCTGACCTTCTGACATATGAAATACTCACATCATCAGACTGATGTTCACTTTCAGAGAAAGGCTGAGAAAGGTCCACTGGTCAGCTCTCTTCAGCTTCCTTCAAGTTTGGTTACAACAATCGGGCATAGCGCCACCTGCTGAAAACAGGCGTGCATATGCTAAACCTGGACATGCGACACATTCCGACATGCAGCTTTAATTCTAGTCAGCATACGTAGTCAGAGAGCACAACTTGTCTTGAAAACAAAACAAGTCGAATACATTATTATGCAGTGGCGGATTTTGCTATGGGCGAAGTGGGCAACCGCAATCGGTGAGGGGGACGCACCTTGCAGAAGAGGGAGAAAAACATTTCCAATTACCTCCGCCCGCCCTCTCCACCGTGTCAGATAAGGCTTTTTGGCGCCCCCGTGTGGTTGCAATGAAGAACTGTAATTTGACTCGGATATTCATCAGGTCAACCGGCCAGATTAAATTTTTCCAGCCAACGCGATCAAAACAAGTATAATTGGGTGCAAACAAATCCAACCTGGCAACACCGTTTGCAGCCAGCTGCCACGTGCTCGGACTGTGTCAGAGCGGCTGGTCGCCATTACTTGAGACGGACGTGCTGATTCATTAAACGATGGAAAATGAAAAGTCGAAAACGCCATCAGGTGCCCAGTTCAGAAGGAGAGAAAAGAGAAAAAGATAAAGGTATGCGATTACGAATTGGCGATTACGTATGTAATGAAACAGCTCGCCTTAACTCCGTGAATTAGTGTTTATTAGCCTCTTGTTATGTTGCTTGTACATTAATTTATTGTTCAACAAGTTCTGATAAAGGCAATATGTGCCAAAAACTTTTGAGGTTTATTTTATTAGTTCCATTATGAATTAGCTGTTTACATAAAAAAACCTTTTAATGATGAAAATAGCATTTTGGTCTGTACCTGTCTATATAATAACATATAATATACATTTTGTAAGCTCTGCTATATAAATGGAATGCATCGTGATTTCAAGATTATCTGTGTGGAATTACTGTAAAGAAATGTCGATTTTCATGTAACGTTGGAGTTTTTACCTTCTTAAGCTTAATTGTGTGAATGCTTGGTGAGCATATGTTGCCGATGTTCAGTGAAATGTTTGACGATATCCTATTTAACACAATTGCTACAGATTATAGTGACAACACTTGGGAAGATCCAAAAATGGCAGGGAGAATGGAAAACCTGATGTCACTGCTTCCAGAACTGGAAACAGAAGAGGGGAAAATCCTTCATGAAATCTTGCAGCTTTTGAATGTAAGTTGTTGTTGTTAAATACATTTTCTAAGTCATAAGTGTTTCCAGAGGATCCATGTAATTTGGGATTTAAAAGACATAAGAGGGAGAGATTGAAGACCACAATGACATGTACTAAGGTACTCTTAAAAAGTAAAATTGGGTAGGTTTAATAATTGTCTTTGGTTGTGTTTTACAATATATTTGTGTTGCTCCGACAAGAACTAGCAACACAATTGCTGGGAGTTTATGGACACGCTTAACAACCAGAAACTGAAAATCCAGCCACTTGAAAAACAGCGCACAGGTGTGAATGAACAGCCGTAAAATTTCAAAGAAAGCGTACGGCATCATGAAGATGATAGTAACAATATGGGATTGTTGACATGATGAGTTTACAGAAAGATATGGTCTCACGCCTTGACGGACATTGATAAGAGACTTTCTCTTCACCGATGATGAACCATTGATCAGCAAAACTAAGGTTCAGGAGCAGGTAAATAAGGAAGCTACTGAGATTGTAATGAGATGAAAATAGAACTTATAGTATCTGTAAATTAGTCTCTTCAGTGCTGAACACATGTAGTCATAATTAAAGCAGAAGCAGTCTTTACAAACATGAAGTCAAACTTTGGTGTAAACCTTCAGTTTTTCATGTATACCATTTCCTTACTCAGGACAGGTTCCCTTTTACTTCATACAGATATGTCGTTACACATTGTACTGGGGCTGATGTTTAAAGTCATAGATGATCAGATCAATTATTTTATGCAGTGTTGGGTAGATGTAATAATGAAGGACCTCAAAAAGATTGGAGAGACAATCTCGACTTCCACTGCAGAGTATAAGGTGGGGAAAACCCTGGCAGTGGTGCCTTTGGAACCGTGGCCCAGTGTTTGAAAAAGCCCTTCCATGAAACAGTGACTTTGAAAGTGATCAAAGACCATCGCGCCATATAAGAGGCAAAAGAGGAGGTGACACATTAAAACACTCATTACCACATTCATGTTTATACAGCAGTTGATTTCATGTGATCTTGTGTGATTCTAGGCGGAGATGCTGAACTCCTTGAAAGCTTTGGGCTCCAAACCATTCAACATTGTGTACTTCAATGATTCCTTCATGTATGATGAATTATTGTGGCCTTCAGTTCAAGAAGCTGGAGATCAATGTGGAACACCACATGCAAGCTCAGAGGCGTCTTCAACTGAAAGAGATCCGTGCAATTGTCCAACAGGTTTCACCTTCTTCTGTTGTTTTGTTGTTGTTTTAATCTTGTTTTTTATCTCTTGGTTTCATGTTTTGATTTACAAAAGATTCAGCCCAGCAGCAACTTTCATTGTATGATAGCTGCCGTTTTAAAGTAAGAGAAAAGAAATGATGGAATCCTTAGTAAAGGATTAATACCGTGTTTAGGGGTTGTAGATTCATGTGTATCTTCAGTTCTTTGAATTATAGTAAAAATATAGAAGTTTTTGAAAATGTTCTTGTTATTTCAGCTGGCTGTTGCTCTGTTTCCTGAAAGACGCAGGGATTATTAACACCAACATAAAGCCAGACAGTATTATGCTGGTTGACCGTTTTTAACAGCCACTTAAAGTGAAAGTCATTGACTTTGGCGAGGCGTAATCCTGAAGAATGTGTGGGGGAAATTGTCCAACTTTGGTTTTACAGGTATGAAAACCCGATCTGTTCTGCCTATCTGGAAAACATCTGGATCCACACTGTGAGCCGACGTTTCACTTTCTATATCAAACCACCTCCTTAATCACCTTCTTGTTTCGGTGTCTTTTCCACATCTCCAGAGCTTGTGCTGGGAGTTCTTCCTCGCCACCCGATTGACGTGTGGTCGTTAGGATGCACCGCTGCTGAAATGCTGATGGGAACTCCACTGTTTGAAATGCGTGATGAAACTGAACTGTCAGACAATCCAGACGACGTGTTGACAGTCGGCTTACATACTGACGATTTCTTTTATAAGAGAAGCTCAATCCATCCGGCCCAGTGTTGGGTTTTAAAGGGGCTATTTGCTGTCTCTCTTTTGACTGTTTGATCAGTGAAAGTTTTCTATTTTCTGTTGCCTTCTGCTTCGGTAGTAAAATAATTCATTCCTCTCTTCAGGAACCAGGTCGAAAAAGACCTACAATGTCTTCAACAGAATGTCCCCCGGGCCTGCACACGAATCTGCACTATATTTTAAAGGGAGTTGACATTTGCTTTTCTGTCCTTCCAAGCTTGCTGCTTCATTGATTTCATGGAAAAGATGCTCCACATCTCACCAGAAGAGATCCTCTTCCAGCCTTTTATCACAATGAGCCATCTCAATCATAAAAGCTACAACAGCTCGTAAGTGTGTCTACAAGTATTCAATGTCATCGTGCAAAAAGTGTATGACGTTGTTTTGAGCTTAATGATTGATTCTCTTTCAGTGTGAAATCTATCGAATGCATGAAGGTCGGCAACAACTGGAGCTTTGATGGAGGGGAAAATGCTCAGCAGCTCACCTCCAACACTCCCAACACCTCGAACGCTGAATGGAACATCCTCTAAACAGTGAGGAGGAGCCTTCAGTACCGGAGGTCTTCATCAGAGGAGAGAAGAGTTCACCTAAAGAAGGACATTTGGAGGATTTGAACCGTTCAGAGTGTCTCAGCAGGTATTTGTCCAAACTTCATCCCTCTGATGATTTTTAGTATTTTGAACAACCAGACTGATATACAGTGAAAGTAACAATTTTCTGTTTTCTTTTGAAAGTTCGCCAGAGCAAAATGAGGTCGAGACACGGTGCACCACTTCTGGCTGCCCCTCTGCCGCGAAGGAAAAAACAGTCACACGAGTAAGAACATCGATAACAAGACAACCTCTTGGAAAAATCATTGAAAAATGAATTAATCTGTTGGATGTGCTTTATTTGACACACGGCTAACTGAGATAGCAGCACTAACCTTGGTTGATGAGATGTTTAACTGAACAAATGTCATTTCATTTTTCAGAATTTAGAACACCTTCCAAATACTGTGGCAAAAAGGGGAACATTGAAGATGAATACCTGGAGACATCGTCAATCAAACACATGGTGGTGTGCAGCAACGGGAACACCACCACCAACACCACCGGCTCTGACAGCAACCATCTGAACATGAAACATCCTCCGTCTGAGCTGAGCTGTGAGGACAAATTGAAACGGCTCAAGGCTGTGATCAAGGAAAAGGAGAAGGAAATTAAGGAGCTGCAAAGAAAAAGAGATCATTTCGAGAATTAAGAGAAGCTCTCGACAAATTGGACCAGGTAGCAAGAGCAGGATACCTGGCGCACGCTGGAGTAAAGTGGACGTTTAACCCACCTGCAGGCTCCCATGGTGGTGGTGTATGGGAGAGGATGATCACCTTGGTGAGAAGGGTCTTAAGTTCAGTGTTGCACCAGCAGAGCCTGGATGATGATGATGGGCTGGCCACAGTGTTATGTGAAGCGGAAGCTATTTTAAATGACAGACCAATCACCAAACTGTCAGATGACCCCTGTGATTTGGAGCCGCTCACGCCCAATCATCTTCTCCTGCTTAGAGGAAAACCATCAAATCTTCCTGGAGTCTTCACGCCACAGGACCAGTATGGAAGAAGGAGGTGGAAGCAGGTGCAGTACCTTGCTGACCGACAGTATTCTGGAAGGGATGGTTCCATGAATACTTGCCATTGCTCCAACAAAGACAGAAATGGATAGAAAAGAAACAGAACCTTGCTGTCAGAGATATTGTGGCCATTATGGATCCAGATGCTCATGGTTTAGTGAGATCTGTGAAATTGTAAACTAAGTTCAATATAAATGAAAGACCAATTTCCAAGCTGTGTCTGGTATATGAGGACTAAAATGTGAAAGGTCAATACAATATTTGTCTCCTTTATGTTTAGAGAATTGTCATGTTGTTGTACCATGTTAATTCGGGGCCGGTGTCAAATATGGTATTATTGAATGTTGGATGTTTGTTTGGACCTGTGTGTATAGAATGTGTGGCGCTGACGTCACATGCATACAGTATATGCTGGGGCAATCTGAGCAAACAGGTGTTGACCCCGGAAGGGTGCACAGGTTTCTGACTGTTTGGCCGAGTGTTTTGTTTTCTGATACTTTGATCTAATAAGATTAATTGAAGTTATGAATGCGTTATAAAGATATTCTCAAAAGCTTGACATTGCAAGGAATCATTACACCCGAGAGGCATTTACACAGAATAGTGAGGGCCAGGATGCTTCAACCACCGAGGTACGATTTGGACACTGATAGATTTCATTGATGACCAACTGCAAGGCTCGATAAAGGATCATGGGTACTGCTGGATGTACACCAAGTGTAAACAACCATGTGTTTGTGTCAGAAAACAAGACGTCAGAATTCTTCTCTCTAGTGGACCAAGTTGGTTCCCAAATCCATCAGACCAGAAGGAGGCAGTATTTCACTCCGGGATCAAATAGGATGTATGGCACATAGACTTTTACCACAAACTGAGACCATACAGAATGTAAAACAATGACTCCACCTATTGGTTCTCAAACAACATCACCCAACTCTGCCCGCAGCTATTCGAGGGCACTTTGTGGGAGCTGGAGAGTAATGTAAAGGATGAACAAGGCTGGTCCAGACTGACATGGGTACTGAGATTGTGGTGATCAGACATTCAGAGATATTTATAGGGAAATGATGGGGATGGCAGAGCAGCAGAAAGAAGATTCATCACATGGACAAGTACAGCCAACCAGAGAATTGAGAGATGGTGGGGAGTGATGAGGAAAAGGGCATCCAACCCTGGATCACATTTCTAGCAGAACTCAAGGATGAGGGATTGTTCTCTGGAGATTCTTTTAAAAAAGCTCTGTCACACTTCTGTTTCATGCCAATCATTCAGGTAAATATTTTATTATGCAGCATGAAATTCAAACACCATTGACTCTTCGCTTCATGTAATATTAGAGATTTAAGAAAGTTATTTTAGTTTATGTCTTTGATGTAGTATTGAAAAAAGACACATCACAATGTGATTTACTGTAATAATTAAAGAAGAAAAACACTTTCCTTTTATGATCGTATCTTAGGTCCAGTTTTGTCCTGACAAACAATTTTCCTTTCAACTGGGGTTGTTAAACGATACCATGATGTTTGAAACGCTCATCGTATAGGACCCTCCAAGAACACCCACACCCCCAGTGGCATATCTGATGTCATGTACGACCACCCGAACCAGAATCTGACCCACAAGGAGAAGCTCCTGCAGAAATTCAGAGTCTGTGGTTGCAGTAGTACATTTCAGAATGGTTAGTTCAAAATATTGTGTGTCTGAATATTTTACTTAGTTTGGTTGTATTAGTTGCTATAGTTAAGCTGGTTAGTTTTCTAATTTTAGTACCTACAGCACAATACAGATGTCTGTGTAATGAGATGACTGTTGTTTTAGTCTCATCCATTAATCTTATGCCTCTTTGTCCAACTTAGGACATCAGACTGTACTCAAGATGATGGATGAAGGGCCAGGCGGGGCACAGCCTGGACAGGTTGACTATCAAGAATTCATTCTCCTTTCATATCCCTGCCCCCAAAGCTCCCCTGTATGGCCGCCATACAGTGAAGCTACAAGAAAGGTCCATCAGGATTCACTCAGAGTCTATATGCATTCATAATAAATTTACATGACCTGATAAAAGTCTCCTCGATGACAGATATATATATTTATATACGCTGCTGTGAACCTCTAAGCTCACCAGTAAAATGAGAGCTGAATATTCATTTAATAATACATTTTGACAACACTGTGTGTTTTCATTAGTTATAATGCAAAAAGGTTTGAACACATTGAAAAAAATGCATCTGTGGCAAAAATTACTTTAAAAAAAAACATTTTGACATTTTTGAGAGAAACTAGAGCAATTTCAGCATGATTCCTCTTGGTGTAAAAGACAGTGACAATTAACTTTACAGTCAATGTTTTTCACTTTCTACGGTCCTCCTGTCGGCCGCTGTGGGCCCGCAGCCCGGATGTTTGACACACCTGATGGAAAAATACCCACACTGAGCCGGTCACAGTCATGATGCTGATCGTCTTTGCAACCACAAACTTCAGTTTTAAAATGAAGTCATGTCTGAAAATGATTTTTAAATAGTTGTCAATTTCCTGTGTGCAGGATAAAAGTGCTTAAGAAGGTGATTTAATGTAGTGAGGTTAGGTCGTGCAGCTTAGGGTAAACCCGTGCCTGCGTGTGGCCTTGGTCTCCATCCAAAGCAAAGCCTTGCTGCGATTGGCTGACGCTCAGGCGACAGCACGCACCGACTGCCGGCTTCTCGACTCCCTTCAGCCGCAGATTAGCTATATTCATGGGCTTTGCTTGCAAACACGCCCCCCTCCCCTCCCCTCCTCTCCTCCCGTCTCTCTGTCCGTCCTGTTAAAACATTGCTGTCTCTTTTTAACCCCTGCCATCGTCCGCTGCACACTCGTCGCCTGTTAATTCTCAGGACAGCAGACCGGAGACTTTTAACTCTTCACTTCATTTCACCAGCTTGTGCGTGCGTGCGTGTGCTTTTTGCCAAATGGAGGACTACCACAAACCGGACCAGCAGACGGTGCAGGCGCTCAGGAACATCGCCATCCGGCTCCGGATCAACTCCATCAAGGCGACAACTGCAGCGGGCAGCGGGTGAGGTGGACCAGACGGAGAGATTTCCGTATATAGGCTCCCACCACAAGGCTTTCCTGGTGGAAGCGTTGTATGTCGTGCACTGTGCGCACATTTGTTTGGACATTTGGTCTATAAAAAGTAAAGATGAGTTAAATAAGTGTATGCATGTGTCCAGCACGCGTATTCTGTACAGGAGGGGCTGGATGAGATTAGTCCTATTGCAGATGCAGAAGGTCAGAATGCACGACATGCTCCAACAGTCTTTTTATATGTGCGTAAAGAGAGTCGTGCGCCAGCGTTTATGCGTAATTTACGCGCTAAATGCGTTGGATATAAAAAGAAAAAGTCTGAGCTCATTTATGTTCGATTTTTTTTTCATGTGGATTTCAGCACACGAGCACGCTGCATTCTTGAGAGGAAAATCAAATTAATTATATTAGACCAAAAGTGTTACTTTGCACAATCGTTCCTTTCTAATTATAAACAATCTGTGATTTCTGCGCACACAAATTGCCATACATAAATTGCTGCAGGTGCACCCGAGCTCCTCACTGTCCCTGGGATCACTTATGTAACGGAGAAGCGCACATACTGGATAGTTGCGTGCAGCCGGTGCAGCCGGTGCTGGTACAGCCCACGGGACGACTTGCTGCGTGTTTCTGACAGCAGCCTGATTACAACTGGTCCAAACACGGACGCGCCTCCGCCGCGCCCGCATGTGCCGAGACACCGCCGTCAAGTTCCTGGAATTACGCAGGGAAATGCGTCAGGCATGCGATTTCGTATTAAATCTTACAAGCAACCCACGCGATAAAATAACCTAAAAGAATATTTCCAGTCTAATTGACACTGTAAAGCAGCATTCCAGACACATATCTGGATATTTGTAATGTTTCTACAAGGCGCAAAGCGTGTTTATATAAGTATAAATGATTTGCCTTGAACCCGAATATCTCTATCAACATATTACAAATGAATGAGTGAATCATTTTCCAGTTCAGGTCCGGGGGTATAAACAACCTGCTGAATAGAAAATTGATTTGTTGGCTTTTTTTTAAAGACAATATCCGTTCTATACCTGATCCAAATTATTTCCTTTTCAGAACAACAATTAAACTCCAGTGTAAGGTATTATTTGCATGTTTTGTGAAAGAAAGAAAGAAATAACACAGATAAATTAAATTGATATATGTATTAAATAACCTGCATTAAAATGCTGTGACTCTATCAGACCTGGAACTGCACAGTGAATTTTGTGCTATATGTTGCTTGAGGCACCGATGGAGACACACATTTACCACATGCATTTACAGTGTGTGTTTGAGAGAGAGAGAGAGAGAGAGAGAGAGAGAGAGAGAGAGAGAGAGAGAGAGAGAGAGAGAGAGAGAGAGAGAGAGAGAGAGAGAGAGAGAGAGAGAGAGAGAGAGAGAGAGAGAGAGAGAGAGAGAGAGAGAGAGAGAGAGAGAGAGAGACAGAGACAGAGACAGAGACAGAGACAGAGACAGACACTGTATATGTACTTACTGATGGTCTGATCCTGACAAAGTCAACTACTGTTGTCTTCTGCCTTACAAAACTGACTGCAAATGCTCTGGCATGAATTAACCTACTGGATCTGAGCTGACAAGATCCGACCGACGGCCAAACCCACTTTCTATGTTGCTTTTTGTTTTGGTCTTTTACTTGCTCATTTTATGCTCTTTTTCATTCATCTCTCTCTTTGTATAATGTAATCAGAACATGTTTGAAGGTGTGAACCGAGCACTGAGGAAACACATGGCTTCATTTGAAGTGGACTGCTCTGCATCTAATTCCTCTCTTGCATTCATTCTGTTGCAGTCATCCTACATCATGTTGCAGTGTGGCAGAGATCATGTCTGTGCTCTTCTTTCATTCCATGAAGTACCGACCTGAAGACCCACGTAACCCCAACAATGACAGATTCATTCTCTCTAAGGTAACACGTGCACATCCGGAGATGTGTCGGGGTGGGATATTTATGCGTGCACAGAAACAATGCACTCATGTAGATAGTGCATAATAAACTCTGTGCATGCTTTTATAGATTAGAGAAGGATCAGGAGCCACAATTGTCCCTCTGGCAGTGCTATGGATCCCTCTGTGTGATCCACAAGCCGTAGTGACTCAGACAGGCCGTGGTAACTCTTTGCTTCTGCCTCCTCAGGGCCACGCAGCTCCTGTGCTGTATGCTGTGTGGGCAGAGACGGGCTACCTGAAGGAGAACGAGCTGCTCAACCTCCGCAAGGTCGACTCCATCCTGGAGGGACACCCTGTGCCGGTGAGGTGACTCTTAGATCTGCAGGAGTGTGTATGGCTAAAATCGTATTTATTCCACTATACATAATGATGTATATATTCATGCTGCATGTCCCTTGCTTTGTGTGTTTTGTTTAGATTAAGCAGACTTTTTGGATTTTACACATTTGTGATGCTGAATGAATCCCAGCAATAAACCAATGTCACCTCAATCTTCTCTCGTATACTCTTTATATACACTTTTGTAGCTTCTTATGACCCAGAGCTGTTTTGTGATATTGTTTGCCAGCTGAGAAAAAAATGTTTTGTGCTTGACATTAAGTTTGACTTTGCTTCTGGCCTTTTCTTCTATTAGCTGTCAAAGTGTGCTGGCTCACAGTTTGTAAAGGCTTTAGGAGAGGTTTGTGACAACTTCAATAAATGTTTTTTTATACAACCAGGCCGGTGAAAAATAGTCACTGGTTGTAGTTATACAGAAACTTTAAATTTGAAGCTCTTCAAAACTTAGGAAGAGCTCATTCATTCTGTTTTATACTTTTTCACTCTATATCATCATCAATGGTAAAAATCTATAAATTCCATGCAGATCTTTAACATCAAATTCATTTTAGAACTTTCTTGATTCTTTGCTTTTCTCTCTTCAAAACTTTGCATAGTTCCATCTTATGTCATATTTACAGTGTTTAGTGTGCTTGCTGCACATACTGGACATATGGACACATGAACACAGATGAACTGTCCAGACAGAGAAGGACAAAGCTGAGTCTGTGTCACACAGACACTCTGTCCACTGCTGCATACGTCAGTAACGTAGTGTTCACATCAGCTCTGATACGGTCACAATGTAAGACTGTAGCTGCTCTCATCACAGCATGAATGTTGCTGCAGTTTGTTTTTGTCCACTAACAAATTCCAAACAACCCATCTCTGCTGTTATTTATGCTATTTATATTTTGTACATGAGAGCTTTCATACAGTCCAAGAGAATAGATACATGTTTTGTGTGCATGCCAACAGAAGCAGCAGTTTGTGGACGTGGCCACTGGATCTCTGGGTCAGGGCCTGGGAGCTGCCTGTGGAATGGCCTACACTGGAAAATACTTTGACAAGGCCAGGTAACTGACACAGAAACCCCTCGCATGTACATGTCTGCACACAAACAGCAAGGACTTGAGAAGAAGGCGACCCCAAGCAGAGACACCTTTAATCATGACCGATAAGCAGGGAGCACAGCAGTCTAGCTTGCATCTGCACATATTAAGGTAGGTTGTATGAAATAATGCATGACATAACGTAAAGTGCGGCAAGCCGTACGGACGTGACATTTCAGCCCGGAGCCCGGGATCAAACCCTCTCTGACAGGCCTGGACTGTGCTGACATTTATACAGCCACTCAGAAGAGCTGACCTTTAACTTACTGTATTTTATCTTCAGATCCAGATAAATGGTCATATCGTGTGTTTTAATGCAGAATCAATAATGTCTCGGGTAAGAGATTGAGTGAATCGCAGCGGTGCAAAAACGTGACGATGAAAAAATGTAAAACATTAATTCCTTTTTATTTTGGGTAATTTCTTTTATATGTTTGTTTAATTTTGTTGATTGGCATTATAATTTATTGAGCCTGCACTGCACTTTACAGTTGCCACTCAGCGAGATGTTGGCTGATTTTAATCGCTCCACGTGTGTCTCCTTTGTTCCGGCGTGCTCTAGAAACAACCACGTGGACTTCATTCCAACAGCAGACAAACAGAGCTGTGGCCTCTGCTGGGAAACAACACACTGCATTCAATTGTAGCTCAACTCCGGCTCTCAGGAGAGCAGTTCAATACACTTCAATGTGGACGTAACAAATATTTTCAAATTCAATTTTGTTTACAGCACACAGCAGTTAGAGAAACAGGCGGGCCGGGAATGCCGTAGCTGCACTCTGGGCTGGCTGCCCTTGATATCGCTCTCTGTGCATCCTGTGTGCGCTCGATTGTTTCTGCTCTAATAATCACACATGCATAAGTGGCGTTCCTCCCTCATCTCTCTGCCTCGCCCCGTTTCTCTCATCTCCTCTTCCCCCCCGAAAAAATGTGAGGAATCCCACGCTGTAGTTTTGCTGCAGATTATGTGCACATATAGTACACCATGCATGTGATTACATACTGTATGCTGTGTGATTGTGTGCGTGTGCGTATAGCTCAGAGCAGCATGCCACAGCGCCGCTTCCCTTAGAGGGCTGCATCACATAAAATAAAATAACCTGCTGCTTGAAAGAAGAAAAAAAACAACTGCTGAATAAGTATGATATCACACTAAAGGATGAAGACACATTCACACAGAGATACAATGTGAGCTGCAGGTTCAACTGTCACTTTTCTCCGTCCACCTAGATCGCTCAGCGTTTGTGAGGTTTATTAAAATCTGATAGATGAATGAACCTGTCTGATGAACTTACCAGTAACGCTGATAAGAGGCAGAATGACTGCTCAGTGAGTCGAGTCGGTGAGATTATTGGATCAAACACATGAAGAGTTCTATTTCTCATGCTCTTACACTATTGGAAGGAGATAATATTATAACTCAATGCACAGGTTCTGGACTGTCATTAGTTTTGGTTTGACAGGACGTTATTGTATGGATTATGGATGTTATGAGCAGAAAGAACATTGTTAGTCTTAGGTTACAAATACCAAATAAAAGAAGGATACATCATCTGAAGGATTACTTTAAATCTGCAAAGGGGACCCGTTAATATATATTACAGGTGAAGAATAGTGCAGGGCAAGTATTAGTGTGCGTTAGCAGAAAAAGAATTCTGGAGGCAGGGGAATGCTTTTTCTCACAATCAACAATTAATGTCTTGTGATCAATGTCATCGCTGCAATTAGTATAATTGCAATCATTTTCCAGCAAAACCATCCGTGTGACAGTTGTGACAGCTGCAGACAGTATAAAGACTTAACAAACAACTCAAACTAAAAACATCTAACAGCCAGCAGGAGAAAGGTTACGCCTTGTATTGCATTTAGATCCCAACGGCCGTTATCAATTATATCTCATTAGGCCATCTGGCATTGAACCGGATATCATTATTGGGCGTGAGACAAATATAAATGTTTTCCACCATTAAATCCCTCCGTCCTCTGACCTTCTGCCTCATGTCGGCAGTTTGGATTGACGGGGCACAATGTATTTAAAGCTTTGTATCATCCTACACTTTGAAGGCCCCTGCTCTAAATGTTTAATCACACCATCTGGAACTCTACATTGACATAACATGTTTCTGTTTGTAGAAGTAATCACATTACTGATACTTTTAAGGACGGTTGAATAATTACTTTATTTAAGGAGAATGACAATCCTCTAATGGTCTTGTGTGATGGATAGAAATCTAAAGTGCTTAAAACCATGAATAAAATGCACCTTATGATTGTAGGAAGTGATTTTTGTTGCTTTATTTATGAACATTTTACTCAGATAACAAATGCTTGATTTACATCAAACATCTTAAAAAGTATTCAATTCAAATTCAATCTGCAAAAGAGTAATAACAAACTTTTCTTCTGTTGAATGATGAACAGAAGTTGTCTCATTTTTCTCTCCGTGTTTCTGTGATCATTTTATGATATTTGGACAAAACCTTTCAGACGCTGATCTCCTCTTTCACTCTTGTCTTTCCCCCACGGTCTCACACCTTCACCTCTCCTCTCTCTAAAGCCACACCTCTGTAAAATTCCTCCTCTTCTCCTTTTCTTTCTGTGCCGTGTGTGTTTTTTTTTTTTTTTTGTCTTTGGGTAGGAATGCGTAGCATAATGCGACATGTCTCAGCCGATCTTCCAGTTTTAATGAGAATGTGTCTATTTGACTGGAAAGCTGTCAGTAGTTGTTACGCCACGGGAGCAAACGACTGAGGGTGATGGGAGTGCGGCGGGGTGGGGGTGGGTGGGGGGGGTAGTGGGGCTCTGTGTTTGCGTGTTAGTGTGTTTAGGTGTGAGGGTCAGCTGTCACATCAAGCTCTATAGGAAGGTTCAGAGGATGAGGAGGGGTGTGGCAGGAGGGGAAAGGCACAGATATGGAAAACTACCCTCCTCTCTTTGTCTCTTTGTTTCCACATATCAGTCCACTTAAGTGACTGTGGGTCAGGTGGTACAATAATCACAATTGGTGTGCGAGTGTGAAGCACTTTGAGTCTGCTGCAAGCTGTGAAAACACTTTAGAAAACTGTAGGTTGTTTTTTTTTTTTGTTTTCTTTACCATTTGAGCTCTGAATCAATTCTACATGAAATGTCTTTGTTTGAAGTTATCGGGTGTTCTGCTTGCTGGGCGATGGAGAGCTGTCGGAGGGCTCAGTGTGGGAGGCCATGGCCTTCGCCTCCTATTACCAGCTGGACAACCTGGTGGCCATCTTGGACATCAACCGGCTGGGTCAGAGCGACCCGGCTCCGCTGCAGCACCATGTAGAGAAATACCAACGACGCTGCGAGGCCTTTGGGTGAGCAGAGGCGTGGGAGGTAGAGTCAGAGGGGCGAGATGTCTGATGAAGATTTTGTTTGGTGTATTGTGTAAGTGTGAGAAAACTGAATGTGATATGAAGTTTTGATGATGAGTCTCTTTGCAGGAAAAATTGATCCAAAAACCATATTTCAAACGCTTTTTGTAATACTATATTCATAATATGAACAAGACATTAATGTACCTGTTATACTGATTTAGAATAAGAAAAAAGTTGATTCAGGATGTTTAGAATGTCGGAGCAGAATCAGACGATACTCAAAGTCAAACCTGTGTTTCCCAGCTGGCAGGCCATCATCGTGGACGGCCACAGTGTGGAGGAGCTGTGTAAAGTGCTGAGTCAGCCCCGCCACCAGCCGCTCGCCATCGTCGCCAAGACTATTAAGGGCAAAGGAATCCCAGGTAAACCTTTATTTAGTCAGGTAGAATAACAAAACATTTCATGCTGTTAGCCCCATTCTAGCTCAAACCTTCTCCTGAAGCAATGACTCTGTGCAGTGGTGACCGCGAATAATAGTCCTGTCAGAAGTTGTCGTTGCCGCACTAAGCAGCCGCGGCCGTTGCGGAGGGGCCCTAAACTACAGTAATCCAGGCAGCTCTTTAGTGCTTTAGTTGCTGCAGCGCGGTAATCCCTCAGAATGTGTAGGATATAATTCCAGCAGCGTCCCATTGTGACCGTGTTGTGATAAGAGTAAACCTAAAAGTGTGTGTGTGTGTGTGTGTGTGTGTGTGTGTGTGTGTGTGTGTGTGTGTGTGTGTGTGTGTGTGTGTGTGTGTGTGTGTGTGTGTGTGTGTGTGTGTGTGTGTGTGTGTGTGTGTGTGTGTGTGTGTGTGTGTGTGTGTGTGCGCGCGCGTGTGTGTGTGCGTGTGTGTGAGTGAAAAGAAAAGCCAGTTGTTTTAACAGAGCTGGTTTTCGTCTTTGAATAGACTTGATTTGTGAAGAAGGTTTGAGTATTATTGTAACTCGGGCCTCCTGATTCTAACCTTTAACCTTTACGCCTGTTGTGACCCAATGAAGATGAAACTTGTTATGAGTATGACGGCTCAATGTGTTTATTCTCGTTTGTACTTGTATAAATCAAGAATATCCTCAGTTCAAATCCAGGCTCATATGTGTGGAGTTTGCGTGTTCTCACTGTGGGGGGCTTTTGTTGGATAGTCCAGTTTTCTCCCTCTGTTCAAAAGCAGCGCCCTGCAACCCTGAGTTGGAAAAAAAATAATAGAAGGTGAATGATAACATGGATCAGAGAGAGATTAGATTTTACTAAGAAGATTTTTTTTATTATCATTATGAACATAATTTATATCAGAAATAGTTGGAACAACCAATAACATGCTTTACCATTAATAACTTATGGACAAAATATATGCACACAGAATTTGAAAAGATGTTTCTGTTCTGTGTGTCTGTTTCCTTCAGCTGCCGAGGATAAGATGGGCTGGCACGGAAAGCCGCTGCCCAAAGACATGGCAGAGAGCGTCATCAAAGAGCTGCAGAGCCGCGTCGTCAGCTGCAGCAAGCGCCTCTATCCAGCTCCGCCCAATGAGGACACGTCACCCGTCAGCCTCCGCAACATGCGCATGCCCAGTGGACCCAGCTACAAATCTGGAGACAAGGTGAGATCAGCTCGGGCATTCATGACACATCGACACATCACGAGTGTATTTTAAATTGTGACACAATGATTTTTACCTCTTTGGAACTCAGATTGCTACGAGGAAGGCCTACGGCATGGCTCTGGCCAAACTGGGCCGCTACAATGACCGCGTGGTGGCTCTGGATGGAGACACCAAGAACTCCACCTTCACCGAGCTGTTTAAGAACGAGCACCCCAACCGCTACGTGGAGTGCTACATCGCAGAGCAAAACATGGTGAGTCTGTGAGCAACAGTAACTCTAAACATTTAATTTATCAGTCTGAATTAAACTGATTCTTAAGTTGTTACAGTTTTGCAGACTGTTCAGTACAATTAAAATAGTTTGGTTAATACTTTTGGAAAAGGAGGTAATTCTGCATGTACAACATGATTAACTTAGTACTTGGTGCTAGTGTAGTCTGTTAAAGTTGTAGAATCAGTCGAACAAACAGTGTGCAGTTTACAAAGGAGGGTATCTTTCTCCTTTCATTTCTACTTTTTCACCTCTTCTTCCTGTTTCCTCTTGTCCCTCGCTCTTGTTTCCTGCAGGTGAGCGTGGCGATGGGTTGTGCCGTGCGAGACCGTAACGTGGTTTTCGCCAGCACTTTCGCAACCTTCTTCACCCGAGCCTACGACCAGCTCCGCATGGCCGCCATCTCCGAGAGCAACATCAACCTGTGTGGCTCCCACTGCGGCGTCTCCATCGGTCAGTCAACACTGCCTCACGTGATCTGACCTCTGACCTCTGACCCCGCCTGTCGTTCAGTGTCATGTCGAGTTTGCAGGGTTGCTTGCTTCAGATTTGTGAGAAAAGATAAATCTGTGTTCCTGTGACGTGAACTGTGGCACACTTAAATGTGAAGATGCTTTTGCTATTGTATAACCTTGAACAACTTTTTTTATATAAGGGGTATTTTTGTTGCGTATTAAGTTGATTTGTCAAGTTGTACAAAACAGCTACAGACGTTTGAAAATATATAGAAAAGAGGCAAAAACAACCGCAACTACTGTTGCTTGTACACATATGCACTCACAACAGCAAAATTATTGCTAAGTCTGAGGAAGGATTTTAACACAAAATAGTTCAATAGATACTTACAGCCTGCTTATTTTACACATAATGGAAATAGCTACATCCTTTTTTCTTTCTTCACCTGGATAAAATTCTTGTTTTTTGTTGATTTTGCTTTCTTATGCAACTTAAACTCACAAACATGTCTGTCTCACAAAACTCACACCATGATGATATTTGACTGCATGCTCTTAGAGGCGATGTCCACCTTACAAAGTGGCTTCTTTTTGCTTTTCTCTCACTGGGCTGAACCCTTTCCTCACTGTTTGTTGGTTTATAATCCCCCACAATGCTAAACCTTTTGATCCCCTCATTTTCTCAGCTTATTTTTCACTATGTTGTCCATATTCCTCTCTCGGTATCAGCACTCCTCCCGTCCTACCTTTCCCTCCCTGTCTCTGTGTCATGGAGGTGATGACAGAGCGGCGTGATCCCCTCTCACCTCTTCCTCCTCCTTCCCTTTCCTCCTCTTCCTCCTCCACCTCCTCCTCCTCACCGTCCTCAGGTATTTTGCATGCCCACTCTCTGCAGACTGAATGCATGCCAGTCTACCTGTATTTACTCTTACACTAAGCGCCTGAGTTCTAGTTTCACAGACGTGATATGGTTGTGTATAATCAGGTGAGGACGGGCCGTCTCAGATGGGTCTGGAAGACCTGGCCATGTTCAGAGCCATTCCCACAGCAACTGTCTTCTACCCAAGTGATGGTGTCTCCACTGAGAAGGCTGTGGAGCTTGCTGCCAACACAAAGGTACTCATAGTTAAAATTAAACTTGTGTGCATTTTAAAATCCAAGGATCAAATCTGTTGATCCTTTGCATTTTGTTCCAGGGTTTGTGTTTCATCCGAACAAGCCGCCCGGAGAACAACATCATCTATAACTGCAACGAGGACTTCCATGTTGGGCAGGCGAAGGTTTGTAGCTCATTACTTCATCCCTGTATCTTCCAAATGAATGGAAACTGTTACATACAAATCTATGGTCTCCCCTTCCACTCAGGTTGTATATAAAACCAACGACGACCATGTAACTGTGGTCGGGGCTGGAGTGACCCTCCACGAGGCTCTGGCTGCTGCTGAAATGCTAAAGAAAGGTGAGAAGACCCCCGGCTGGAACAAAACAGTGGAGTTTCGTGTTTAAAGCTTAAAGACACATTGCTCACCCTGATGTTTCCCCTCTCAGAGAGAATCAACATCCGCGTGATCGACCCGTTCACCATCAAACCTCTGGACTATAAGCTGATCATTGAGAACGCGAGAGCCACCAGAGGACGCATCATCACTGTGGAGGATCACTACTATGAAGGTACATATGGTCACATCCCTTTGTTTTAAAGTCCTACATCTAATTGAAGAAGGTGGGTAGTGTAATGATTTTATACCATTGAAGTATGGCTATTTTCTCACTTCTATAGGCCCAAAAGGAAAGAATGACATTTTCAAACAACTTTTTATTGGTGAAACAGTTGATGTTACTCTCACAGTAAAGTTTGTGGTTAAAGCAGAAGCAAGACAAGAAGGGCATCTGAATGGAGTTTACATAAAATAGCAGCTAATGAAAATGATAAGGATTATACAGCAAAATCATGAATTAGTGAAAATGTAAGTAACGTTGTAATGCAGGCAGAGTCAGTTCCAGAGACTTGCTATAGCTTTCACTTTGAAAGCGAAAATCTCTAACTGGCACACACCAATAAACTTCATTTATTGCCTTATAGCAAAGGAACAAAACTAACTGGAATGTAGAAATATAGCGACAAAGGAACGTATGGTGGTGAAGCCAAAGCAAATGATCAAGAGAAATATACGGTTTTTGGTTATGCTCTAAATTAATAAATAACATTGGTGAAGCAATTTTGCATAAAAACAACCTCAAGAGAGATATATCCTAAATATTAATCTTTGGAATGATTAAAACAAGACATCCCTGCATTGACTGAGAGGATTTGTTATATATTTCATATATAATAAAGCCCACTTTAAGTCAGGGTAGCCATGTTTGTTTGGAGTACGTAATCTCTGTTGGAGTCAAGCTGTAAGTCGCAGACATGTTGTGCAGCTGGTTGCGTGTTTGTGTTGCTTGTGTATCAGCTCATAAATAAAAAAAGCCAGAAGCAGCAAAGGACAAAGGTCTGTCTGCAGATGAGGAGCCTAAGGAAGAGAAAAGAGTGCGTGCGTGCGTGCATGTATGTATTAAAAATGTTTTTGTTTTTTTTTATAATGGGGGAGGGGAGAGAGGAGGAGCCTGTCACAGTTTCTTAATTCCAGCTCTGGCCTTTAGGCTCTCACTGACCTAAATACAGCTTGACTGAAACGAGCATCTACTACTGAATCCCTCTCTCCTCTTCTTTCTCACTGCGTGTGTTTGCTGTTGTAAATATAGCAGCTTTTTTTTAACCTGAAAGACGACATGTATCTATTCATAATGGAGGAAAAGTAAAGTGAGTCAGGCCGACTGTTTGAGTGGCGCTTCCGCTCACACGCACAAAGTCCAATTCACACAACTAGTTACACAAATCTAAAAATGTGAATGCTTGTTGACTGCTGAGAGTAGAGACGTTGCCTCTTTCAATTAGACTAATCACACAGATGCTTTCGTTCAGGTGTCTAAAGAAAAGGAACGGCTACAGGAAGCAAAACCAGTTTTAGTCTTTATATTGAAACCGGATTCTTGAAACTATGAACCTATCCTTTCAAGATGTGGAGGTGTGACAAGAAGAGGAGTGAGAACAGTGAGGGAGGGTGGTGCCTCTGCTGTCAACTCAGATCAGATTTCTGCAGGGCTCAATCACCCATGAAAGTGTAAAGAGATTGAATATGACAGACTGGTGGGAGTAACAGAGGAAACATGAAAGACATTCATCTTAATAACAGGAGGGGGAAAAAGGGTGTGTGATTTTGACGAACTTGCCCTTTAATCTCATCTAATATGATCTGGTATAACCTCAGGTGGTCTGGGCGAGGCGGTGTGCTCAGCGGTGGTGAACGAGACCGGCTTCAACATCCAGCGTCTGGCAGTTTCCCAGGTTCCCCGCAGTGGGAAACCCCACGAGCTGCTCCGAATCTTCGGCATCGATCGCGACGCCATCGCTCATGCAGTCCGCAAGATGCTCAGTGGCTCGGCCAACGCCAAGTAGGAGCACTGCAGGAGCAGCGGCAGCAGGAACAACGTGGTAAAAGCCCTTGTGGTTAACTGTAATCACCATGACAACACCGACACAGGAGGAGGAGAAGCACTTCTGGTCCACTCACGCTCTCCTCCTCATTCAACAATCTGAATTGTTTGTAAACAAAATAAAAAACTGTTGGTTTTTTTCGCTATTTGTCATTAATGTTGGTCTGACACCCCTGCCCCAGATTCTTCCCCCATCCGTTTGTGAGTTGAGTACAAACACACACCTCCTTCCCATCACTCACACACATGTCCACACCTCCACCCTCTAGTCTCTTCCTACCTCTAAAAGAAAGTTCTGGTACTGCTGTAGTGTCTCAGTAAAAGCAGTGAACGTGGTTTGGAGTGAAGTCAAGTCTTTTTTTTTTATAATCTCTGTGGATGCCCTCTTACTTGTTGGGCTCAGCGATCTGAACGCCTGCACCCGGTATGACTGTGTGAGTCCCGGCCGCTCTGGAGCCGGCAGGGTGCGGACGAGCTCTGGTTTGGTCTGTTTGAGCACCGACTATTTTTAACTCTCCTGACTCTTGTTTGGACGGAACTGCTTTGCACCAATAAAGGGATGGTTTCTCACAACACTTGTGTCTGAGTCGTTCTTGTGGGTCTGATAGAGAGACACAATAAAACAACTGTCATTTGCTGTACCGACCTACCGCCAACTTCTTATATTGAGAACATGAGATGTGTCAGCACTTTACTATGGAAATAGTAGAAGAAGCACCTATTCAGCTGCTCCCCCGCAAGTCAATGCAACTTGCATGTAGATTATTTTTAAACCAGATACACACTGCACTCAAAGTCAACACATCATTAGGACTATAGAAACTATGAACTCAGAAATATTATTATTTATTATAAGTATTATTAGTGTGTCATACTAGTCCACTGAGATGGAATGTAAAGTGTATATTGTTGCAATCAGCAAATAATCTATGAAGTAGTTTGATATAAAGCCGAACATTAGTGACACATCTTTAAAGGAGAACTTCAAAGGCTGAAGTGGAGAATGGATCTGCATCAATAGCAGTTGAACATGAGTCAGTCAGTTGCAGGATGTTAATGTTGCTCTGTAATGCAAAAGCAGCAGATTTGAATCAGAATATCCATCTTCTCTACAGCTTCTTCCGATTCAGGGTTGCAGGGTGCTGGAGGCCATCCCAGCAACCAACGAACAACTTCAGTACCAACACCCATGGAACAGACTTCAGTGGATTGACAACATGGCTGTTTACTCCCATCCATCCATCTTCTGTGCCTCTTTGTCCAACTGAGGGTCACAGCTCATTAGAGCCAATTTAGGTTGACTGTGTGTGAAGGCAGGGCACAGCCCAGACCGGTTGCCAGCTTCCCACAAGGCAAACACAGAAAGACAGCCAACCACACTCTCGTACACACCCACAGGCAATTTAGGGTCAGCAATCAACCTCAAATGCATGTTTCAGGGCACAAAAACATCCGATAAATTAAAATAAAACCCCCTTGGTGGCATCTCCAACTATCAATATGTCGAAGTGTCTTTGAGCAAGACACTGAACCCAAACTGCTTCGAGTGCTTCGCATGGCAGCTGTAACCATTAGTGTGTATGAATGAGTGAATGTAACAACAATGTAAAGCTGTTTGAGGCGCTAAAGCAGTGGAAAAGCACATACAAGTGCAATCAATTATCCATTTACCATTAAATCTTGCTCCTAGCACAGGTTTTCAAAGTGTGGAGGAATGAGGCCTACCCTCACAGTTTGGACAGCTGTATAATAAATATTTACCCGTATTTATTTGATAATGGCTGAGGTGATCCATAGGCAATAGAAGGTCCAAACTATTTTCCATTAAAAAGGCTAAATTAAAACAAGTGATCATAGCAAACAATAACATATACTAGAACCAGAACTGCATAGAATAAAATGAAAAATGTCCCTCCAATTTCAAGGCGGGCAGTTCAATCTCTGCCTTTGCCTGAGCCAATGTTGAACCACAAGTTGCCCCTGATGAAGGTTGAGAACCTTGAGACTTCCATGTGTGTGAAGGGTTGAAAGGTGTGAAGAGCTGGGAGACTGGGAAAGGTGTGACGTACATGCCAGTTACCAAACAAACCAATCCAACAAAGAAAGGCAAAATTACCACATTCTGACAGAAATCAATCACAGATGCACAAACAGGAATCGGTGCAAACATTAACAGGATTTTCAGCTGAAATGTTTCTTTGTTTAAGAAAGTGAAGTCACTGAAGTCTTCTGTAGTCTTCGTCTCTGTCCACGGAGCGACTCATGGCTGCTTAGCCATATCCTCTTATAATGTTAAGTGTGTGTGTGTGTGTGTGTGTGTGTGTGTGTGTGTGTGTGTGTGTGTGTGTGTGTGTGTGTGTGTGTGTGTGTGTGTGTGTGTGTGTGTGTGTGTGTGTGTGTGTGTGTGTGTGAGGGTCTAAGTGCCCAGTGACTGGTTGAAGTCTGTGGGATGAATACAAGTCCACAGCCACTAAGCTACATGTATATTTAATGTGTGTCAATAATTGAAAAGGCCATTGGAAGATTCACACAGGCTGCTGTAGAAACGTGTATGTGCACAAATGAAAGGCCCAAACTGCCAATGATAGGAGTAAAATAAACAATGTCTCTAAGGTTCTTTCACATTTTTGCCCTTTAACTACGGAGTTAAGCAGATGACCTTCAGTGAAATAAACTCAGTTAAGGTATTTCAGGTTCTAATATTCTTTACATGTATAATCATGTTGTTTATTGCTACTGGGACTCTCAGGTAAAACAAGAATAACACTTGCTAGGTTAGTCAGATCTCACAAGTTTCTACATATAGAGTGGAACTGTTAGATCTGTTAACTATTGATTTTGCACTGGAGCCTGATGTATCATCCAAAATCTCTAGTCAGGGTCAGATCTGTGAAGAAAGCCGGTTTTTCATTAGTGGTATGTGTCAGTTGCAAAGATTTAAACCTAAATGATTGTGACACAAATATGTAAAAAATTTTAATTAAAAAACAAAAAATTTGCATACATTTGTGGGATGCAGCAGAGGTGACCATAAAGGTTAGGCCCATAAATTCTTCTCTGCCAATGACAAACAGCTTACACAATAATCTTCTGCTGAATATTAATTTCATCACTTTTGTGTTATTTATCTATAAAAAAGTCCATAGATGATGATATATCCCCTCTGGACACGTTCATCTGCCAAATGTATCTTTTTATTCTGTTTCTTATCCAAGACATTGACCTGTTTTTTCAATGGGTAAGTATCTCTGTTAAATGTGTTTTCTTATTATGTATTTTGAACATATAAGAAGTGAAAATTACAGATATTTATGCCGCATTATGGATCGTAAAATAACTGAAGCAGGGTAGAGAAACCTGAGGATTCTTCCCATGAAGAGTAGAAGACATTTTTACTTTCTTCTATCTTTTATTCAGTCAAATCCTCACACCTGACTTTGTCTTCCACGGTCCTGCTCTGAACTGTACACCGAACTCCATCCGGGGACAAAGAGCCCAGAAGATTGGATGTGATATGTAGGACAACCTCTGACCTCCCCTCCTATAGCGCAGCAGGAGCCGGTCTGGCCATCGAGGCAGCCGGAGTGTGTCAGCTGTGTGTATGTGAGGGAGGAAAGTAAAATAGACCGACAGATAGAACACATGCATGTGCAGTAACCCCAGTAACTGTGGGTCTCTGTGTGTGTGTTAGACGTGCTTGTCCGCCTGTCATCTAAGCATCTGTCTGTATGTCAATCTGTCGTATGGATTCATTAGCAATGCACACACACACACACACACGCACACACACACACACACACACACACACACACACGCACACACACACACGCACACACACACACACACACACACACACACACACACACACACACACACACACACACACACACACACACACACACACACACACAAACACATGGAGCGGCTCACACACACCCCTGTCAAACTCAATTTCTGCTACATGAGCAGCTTCAAAATGTACATACTGTAAATGCAAATAAACCCCATTAAAACATGCTTGAAGCACACACACGCGCACGCACACACACACACACACACACACACACACACACACACACACACACACACACACACACACACAGAGACTGAACTAACTACATATAGCCTCAAACAAAGATCTCAGAATTTATGCATTTAACCACCAAAATTCCTCAGAACAGTTTCCAGTCTTGTCACCATCCCTCAGCTTGTTTCACTGCCAAATTTCAAATCTACACAAAGGTGGAAGTTTTCCATCTAATATGTTCATGTGTATCTTTCTCCTCACCTATAGGGCCAGACAGTGCTGCAGGGAACCACATTTCCTTCCACTTCGCTGATTCTCCCCCACAACCGCACCACATACACACACATGCTCCCAGTTTACTTCATGGGCGGTTAGTCAGACACAAAGGAATATGGATGTACTGTACAATGTCACATGATATCTTCGGCTATAAGATGTATTCACTGATAAGACATCTGGTATCTGCTTATACTCTGTGAGTAGGATTCCCAAATCAAATCTTCCAGGAACAACACCTCATTTTTGGGGGAAAAGTTTCATGTTAATAGTATTAAATAATAGAGATAAAGACTCACAGTGGGTATTGTCACATTCATTTACATTGATCCGATTCATATTTTTTGTTCAAGGGTTTGAAGCTCAGTTTACTCCTGTACTTTCTGTAGTTCTAATTCTTAACACGAGGGAGAGTTTATGTTTTCTACTGTAGGAGTGAAAAGTCGGAACCTCATCCAGTTGACCTGGTTCATTTGCTCTGAGGATCATTAAAAACAGCAGCCATTACAGATTTTGTACATAACTACTGTAAATACCACCAGAGTGAAAGAATTCAATGTTTTTGTGTCTGAGGGAGTTTGACGTTTCTCAGTGAGCCTTGTGCTGAGAGTCAACCTCAAATCAAATGTTTCATATCAATGGTGCTCATTTTATCAAATGAAAGGGAGAAAAAATAAGAGCACACTTCAAAATAACTTCAAATAGAACCACAGATTCATTTAGTTCATACTTTTTATTTAGTCATTGTATCACATTCAATTAAAATCCAAATCTTACATTAATTAAATCTTAGAATCTTTCATTTGGTCAACGACAATCAACATGCGTGACCAGTTGTTCCCAATAAGCTGTGGTCTTTAAATAGACCTGATGTGATTGTTTCTCTGCTCTCTACCAGTTCTAAATAAAAAAAGTTTAATGATGATGTTCTGCAGAAGGTTCAAAGCATCCAGAAAGAAATTATATCATTTTGTCTTTGTAAACTCTTAATTGTGAGATAAATGAAAGCAACATTTAAAAAAAATAAAATATGCAAGAAAGATCCATGTAAACCCTATTTGTTCTTCTCAGTGCGACGCTGAATAAGCTTATATGAAGAAGCTTCTTTAAACACTTCGGTTGTGATTCTGTTGGAAAAATGGTTCAATCTGTTCAAGACTTTGCGATGTTTGGTGGCCCAGTATATGTTTGTGTAGAGAGAGATGAAGTCTGACTGGTCAACTGATAAACTTATGCATTTATCGGTTTTATTCTCTACTAAAAACTGCATTCTGCTGAAGAAGGAATATAAAACGTTTCTTTGTTTTTTAAGCATGTCAGATTGACAACAAATTTAATCTTGAATCACTTCACTCTTATTTCTCTGCCTCCTCAGTGATCTGACAGACCCTGTCAGTTGCTCCGCCTCTTTCGTCTCTAGCTTCTGTACTCGTCCCCACAGTCTCCGATCAACGCCATGAGGTCCCTGGAGCGGGACGTCACGGCTCCGATGGCGGCGAGATCATCCTCCGTCAGCGTCAGCTCCGGGCTGCAGCTCCGCAGACTGTCACTGATGTGCTGCCCCGCCCCTGCGACGCCCAGCCGGCAGCCCACGATGACTCCGCCCACTGCGGGCCGGTCCAGCACGAAGCGCGTCGCCACGCTGGCCATTGAGCAGTCGTGTCTCTTGGCAACGGTCTCCAAGGTGACGAGGAGATCTTGGAAGAGACTCCAGCCACCCCAATTGTTGATCATGTTCTTGTATTTGGAGAGGGAGGCGGTGTAAAGCTCCTCCCTGGACCGAGGCTCCGCCTTCCCCAGATAACGCTCAGAGAGCAGACCGCCAGCTGAGGGAGGAGAAAGGAGAACAGGGAGAGATGAGGAGGGCAGAGGAAGGAGTTAAAAGTACCAGGAGGGAGGGATGGAGAAATTTGAGGTGGAGAGTTGGAGCGAGAGATGATGGGAAACGCGAAAGGAGGGGGTTAAAAGAAGTGGGCGGCGATAGAGAACGTGAAGGTTAGGAGGAGACAGAAGAAGGGAAAGCTTCATATAAAATGGAGAAAACGTGTACGAGCGGGGAAGAGAGCAGAGAGGATGTGTCGTCATGTCGTATGACTCCATCTTAGAAACCCACCATTTTATATCTGCACGCCACAACATGCTCAGGACGTCCCTGATGTTACATGATGAACTGTCACCTTAAAGAGCAGGGAAATGAGCTGTATCTCACCCAGTGTGCCATAAGTGAGAAGCTGAATGTTGTTGGCCAAACAGAACTGCTCCATCCTGGCTGCAGGTCGCCGGTCGATCACAGAGTACTGAACCTGCAGAGACACGAGCGATAAAAACAGTTACATTGAGAATGGAGAGACCATGAAGCCGGGCTGGTGTAGAAGTGACCTGGTTACTGGAGATGCGGATGCCTTTATTGGTGATCTCTTCTAGTCTCTGTGTGTCAAAGTTGGTGAGGGAGAGCTCACCTGAGGACACAGACAAAAAGGAAATGAAACATGATGTGCTGCTGGTAGTTTGTCAGTCTGAGTGTGTGTGTTCCTACGTATGACTCCTTCCTGCTGCAGGTCTGACAGGTGTCCCAGTGCGTCCAGGTATCTCTTATCTCTGTAGTCCCACCAGTGAAACTGAACGCAGTCCAGAGACTCCACTTGCATCTGAGCCATGGAGCGCTGCAGAGCTTTCTCCACCACCTACAAGCACACAGAGTGTGTGAGCCCTTGAAGTCAACACATCTGTTTCAGCACATTTTCTAGGATGGACTAGGATCCACCAGGGATCATTAAATTTACTACTGTGCTTTCAGGACAAGTTTAAATTAGATAAGCCACACAAAGTCAAGTGACTTCTAAAGCCTTGGAATAATGTTAAAGACAAAATGCTAAATGTAGAAGATTGAGATATGCAGGATCCCTATAAAGACACATGCTGCTCTCTAGTGGATGAATCGAGTCCCTCTGCTGAACAGCTGGGCTCACCTTGCGCTCCATCGGTCCCGGTCGAGGGACATATTTAGTCAGACTCTGCAGAGCCGGGACGGACGTCTCCAAGGATTTAGACTTCAGCTACACAAAAGGCAGAAATCAATTAAATAAAACTCCTTGATTGAGCTGTGTAATGTTTCTGTCACGACTGAAAATCAAATATACTCTATTACCATGCCAATTTTTTATTTTTTTTTCAGATTACACACTAGTGATGGTGAACTACAGACGTATATGTTGTTGAGTTTATATCAGTAGTTGACATACATAAAAGCCTTGTGTAATTATATGAGATGAAACAAAGACAAGCAGGCTGGGTATGTGGGAGGGGTGCGATCTCGCTGTCGCTCTGTGCACATTATTCCAGGTGAGCGGCCGACCAGAGTCGATACCATTAGACTGTCACAACACATCAAGCCACATAAAAATGATGGCTGCCCGTCTGGGAATCATGAGAGTGTTTCTTAATGCGAGTTCTGAGTTTCTGCAGCACCGTAAAGAACCGACAGTGTAAAAATCAATACCTTTGAAGGATTAAGAAAGCAAGACAACACAGTGTGTATTTCTGTAACTGTAACTTATATTAAACTGTATTTGATCATATGAAATGTTTTTAATATAGCCAGCTTTTCAATAAAAACACTACTCCAAAAAATATACGGGGTCTTGTTAGTATGTAATATTTTTGCTCGATGCAAATCAGTATCAACAGTCATGATTTCATCTCAGAGACAAAATTCAAGATTGGTCTTTTCAGGGTGTGTAATACTAATTTACACCACAAGGTGGTGTACTGAGTCACTCAAGGAAGAAGCCTGAAGAATAGTCAATAACAGGTGAAGCTTGGTTACATGACAGTGGTGTACTCATCTTAAGTAGGCATACAATATGTATAACAGTGGGTCTGCAACCCACACAACTGACAGGAGAAAAAAGGTTTTCCAATGATGAAACTATTCTCAAACATTGGTCTGGGGGTTCTGCCTCAAGCCTTGATGCCAAAAAGAGCTGCACATTCTTCACCCAGACAGCTGCTACAGCCAAGAAGAATCGCAAAAGGAACAAAACAATTAAAGCTGAAGGACAGACTGGCCCTGAAATGACTCAACACTGCCACCCAATGTACAACATTGGCATGATTTAATGTACAGGGTTACTTCAAGAGTTATGTATCAGCCTTCAAGTAATTAAGGTGTTGGGGTTTACTGGGCTGTGGCAAGTCACCGCAAACCATTGAAATATGTACTGTAGTTTTGAGTAATTCATATGTTAAATGCTCTCCCTGCCTCAACTGTTATTCTACTGCGGGTCCAACGAAAGTCAAGGTTAAGACTTTAACATCATTACTATCAGAAATATCTCCACATATTTCATCTCTTTCACAAAATGTAACATCTTGACTTTGAGATTCTTTTCGTAAATCAGAAAACCTCTTTAACCTCTTTTTTCTGCTTCAGTTCAGCACCACAGTCAGTTCACTCCACAGGTTGGACACGATTTCTCTCTTATGTTGAAGTTATGGATTACTTGACAACCCTGCAGCCTCTAATGTTAATACATATATTCTGTCAATGTTAAGCTTGAAAAGCACTGCAGTAATATTTTTTTTTATTCTACTTAAGAGCAATATATTCTATATAAAATAGTATCCTGCAATACCGTGCATGAAGTAAAAACAGACTAAACAGGAAAAACACTGACCCTTTGTGTTTGTGTGTGTGTGTGTGTGTGTGTGTGTGTGTGTGTGTGTGTGTGTGTGTGTGTGTGTGTGTGTGTGTGTGTGTGTGTGTGTGTGTGTGTGTGTGTGTGTGTGTGTGTGTGTGTGTGTGTGCGTGCGTGCGTGCGTGCGTGCGTGCGTGCGTGCGTGTGTGTGTAAACACCTGGCTGTTAAACAGTCCAAATATTTCCTCTGCAGGCCCATAAATGTCTGCCATGTCAAATGTGGTCAGTCCAGCATCTACGTAGGCCTGCATGGCCTCAACTGGAAACAGAAAAAGAACAGCGAAGACTTTCAGTTGACAAAGATCACAGAGTGCTGGAGCCGAGTCCATCTTACTGTGGGAGAGGGAGGATACCGATCGCCAGTCCATCACAGGGCAAACAAACGTACACACACCATGGACAGTTTAAGGTTACCCATTGACAAGCATTTTTTTTTTTTAACCGTTGGAGGAAATCCACACATACATAGGGAGAACATGCAAACTTAATTCTGCTATTATTTGAACCATGAGGCAGGGGTGCAAACCACTGCACCAGTAATTACAATAAACAATTCCAATAAAACAAAATAAATAGGATATTTTTAAAGACAGTGTCTTGGGACTGTAATAAGAAATAACTGAATAAAAACAACTATTAATAAGGAACATGTGTTGCCTGAGTACTTTGAGTGTCGTTATAGAAGTAAACAGTCAGTCATTACAGGTTTCAGCAGTATAAATACGGTTTGTTCGTAACAATGACCTGCTGCGACTCTGTCCACGGCTCCATGCGCCCCGGACACCTGCCACATCCCGTTCAGGACCCTGCACACCTCCAGACCCCCGGACAGAGTCACTCTGGGTACCGGAGACATCGTCCACCTTCTGTTCACATGGACGAATAAATTCATTCATTCATCTTTCTAACAACGCATGCTTGTCTTTGCGTCACCAACATCAGCTGAGATCGATTTATGTCACTTACTGTATTTTTCTGTAACCGCTCGAGCAAACAAACACACGACAGTTATCTACTTCTCAGTTACAAAACATTGTTTTTGTGTCAGAGTTACAAAACAACTCCCGTGTGTTTCCGCCAATAGCAGAGCGAGTCTAAACAGGAAGTGAAAGGGTTGCTATCCGGCAGGCTGACTGCAGTCTGCCGCCCCCTGCTGGACAACTAACATCATGGCACATGACTGAGTTGGGAGGAATCAAGTTCCTTTGCTGCAAATTTAAGTATTTTACTTTCTTGGCAGTGGGATTTTTAATTTTTTTTGCATTGTCAGAATTATTTTTTTTTAAATACATATGTATACATATACGTGTGTGTCAGTCAACCATTTGTGAAGAATTTTAAGTTGTATTTTCATGAAAGGTGCACTTAAAAATGAAGTGATTCAGCCAATATTAGAAGACAAAGGAAAAAAACATCATTAATCCCAGAGGAAAATTCGTTGAAGCGTTGTTTCTCACAGACTAAACAGAAGTCAAAATATCAAAAACATTAAACAAAAATTAAATAGTAGAAACATATTAATATATGGATGGCTTAAAGGTGGCTAGTATCAGCATCCAATCACAGTTAAGTTCGATCAAAAAGGCACGTTGAATAGAGCAGAGAAAAGCTCACCCACACAGAAAGAAAGAAAAAATTTTTTTTAAAAAAAGTTCAAATAAAGCAAGTAGAAAGAAAACAGGAGTGAAAACAACAGGCTGCATGCGTCTTGAGCACACGCAGTATCATCACAATTGAAGCAGTTTTTCTTAAGTTGCTTTTATCTTATTTTTTTTTCTTTACTCAAAGGCATAAACTGCATCACTTCCTCTCATCTATTTACTGAAATAAGCTTTCTGTTGTGTATATGGTCATGTGAAAAAATTAGAACAGCCCATCAAATGTTCAGTAATCTATCAAGAAACATTCACATGTTGATGTCTCATCTTGTTTTCATTCATCTCTGGAAAAGAAAGATATTTAGTTGCTGGCAAACAACCAAAATTAACTTTGTTTTACTCATTAAACAAACGATATCAACAAGGCGGGTTCTAGATGAGGAAAAAGTTAGGACATTCTACCCACTAATAGCTAGTTACCCTCTGTGGCTGTAAGCATTTTGTATTCTGGGTGAACTCGCTTATACGGCCAGACCTGGGCATGTTGACTGTTGTTGTGAATGTCCTCAAGTTGTAGACTATTTACTGGACAGTGGAATGGATGTTTTCAAATTGTTTTGACATCTTTTTAAAATTGCTCAGCAGACTCATAAGCTGCTACAATCGTCTGATGGCCTCAGGCAGCTCTTTGAATCTCACCATGTTGTTCGCCCCCCGTTCAACAGTCAGGAGCAAACCAGACTACGATTCTGGGGTTTGAAAGAGGAAAGGATCCTCCAACATGCTCAGTTACAATGTTCTAATCATGTGACCTGACATCATACAACTGTGTGTAATTTTAGGTGGGACTAAATGTCGAGTTGTCCTAATTTATTTCTCATCAGAAATTGCACTTTTTATCATCTACATTTTACTGAAAGTTTTAAAATGTATTTTCTTCAGTTTTGTTCATTTTATGAAAATCTTTTAGTAGTGTTAAAAATATTACATTTCAATGTTTTCAAATATGTAAAACAATTAATTTTTTTTAAACACAGGCTTTTGGAGGGTGTCCTAATTTATTTACACGACGAACTGTAGCATGAAAATACATTGAACCTCTGGAGCTTGATTTCAGCTCTCACTTGATGTGTGTGATGACTCCCTTCATGTTACTTGCCAAGTATCACATACATGTTCCCAGCTGAACGTCTGAATGTCTCAGAAAAACAAAAACACTGAGGCACAGAGATGTGGAGTAAAATGATCTTTACCGAATAGTTACGTTCCAACTAAAACATTTCATCTGGACAAGTTGCTTCAGTCTCTTTAAGTTTCACTCAGCAGTTGCCTGCTTCTTCTTCTTCTTCTTCCTCTTCCTCCTCCTCTTTTTGCTGGGTGTAGAGGCAGTCTGCCCTGCCGCTGCTGCAGGTGTGGGACAGTCCTCTGTCGCTGAGGCCTCAGATTCTTCTCCCTCTGAAGCTGCAGGTCTCTTCTCCAGGACCGGTGGACTGACTGCTGTTGGCGTTGCTTCCACGGAGCTGCAACAAAATGATTTAATGACACAGAAGCTATTATAGCTGAATCAGTTTCAGCGTAGAAAGTGACAGATGTGATTATGTAGTTTTAAATGACATTCAAGTACCCGATCTGAACGTCTGGCTCCCGCTTGGTGTCCACCCTCTCTCTGCATTTCTCCAGCAGAGCCACGAAGAAGCCGTGGGTGCGGGTTTTTGCTATGCTAGCACGCAAACACTGCGTGAGCGGCTCCAGGCCTCGCTCAGGCCACTGAGTCAGCAGAGGAACCAACCTGGAGACGACAAGACAAACCGTCTCAAACGAACACTTCCAACAAAATTGACACCTTTCCTGGCATTTTTTTCAAATGTTATAGGGAAGTCTTGTTAAGTGTGACACACTGCAGCAATGAGCTGTTTAATTGTCTCTGGACTTGAGCAGCTATGAGCACAAACAATGTCCAGATTCAGAACTGAAGTCCACTGTCCTCTTATGTCACTGGTGGAATCTACCGAGTCACTAGTTCAGACCAGTTGCTACCTGAAGCCGGGGTTCTGCTGCAGACACGCCGTCACCACCTCCTCGTTCTCCTGACTGTGGACCGAGCAAGTGGAGTAGACGAGGCGCTTCAGGCGGGGGAACCTGAGCCCGTGGTTCAGACATCGCTGCTGGAAGGAGGCCAAGGCGGCCAGACGAGCCTCTTCCTTCTCCTTGTCCTTGTCGGCGGAGGCGTCGTCTCGGAGGCAAACCATACCTGGACATCACACACACATCACACCATTATTGTTAATGTAGTTACATTGACGTTTTTAGTTGGTTGTTTAAACTTTGTACTCAGGTCTCCGAGTGTGCTTTAGCTTCACTGAACTCTAATATTTACTATTTTGATCAATAAAAACTTGTCAAATACGGACTCATTGCCAAGTCCTGAAAATTGTAACGTCCAGGCTTCAGAAACTAGAGCTTCAGCTTTGCTGTCTCGGTCATCAATGCAGGGATTCATTGGAAAATATAGTAAATACAGTTTGAAGTGGAAATTATAATATTGTTCCTAAAACAAAAAGGCAAGAAATCTGACGTCAATGAGAAAAAATATTTGAAGAGGATTTTACAGTCAATAAAACCTTTATAAGGTGACTCCATATTTTACACGTCTAGTGAGTCTTTTACACGTGTTTAATACTTCACCTGATCCACTGCAGGAGGGATCCAGCAGGATGTACTCGACATCTTTATACTGAGGGCTGTCGGGGTCCACCTTCAAGAAGTCCTGGTTGGCCAGCTGCTGGCAGGTGACGCCAGCTCGGAGCAGCAGAGTCGACATGGTGGCCAGACGCTTGGCGTCCAAGTCAAAGGCAAACAGCCGGCCCTGGTTCTTCATGACAGCCGCCAGGTGACTGGTTTTGTTACCAGGGGCGGCGCAGGCATCGAGGACATGGCTCCCTGGAGGAGGGCTGAGGAGATGGGCTGGGAGGCAGCTGGCTTTGTCCTGCAGGATGATGTGACCTGCCTTATACAGGAAGTGGTCATGGAAGTGAGCTTTAGGAGAGAAGACCAGCAGCTCCGGCAGGTGGAGGTCCTTCACAAAGTCTCTGGCCTTCAGGGTCAGGTCATCCAGCCTGAGGGCCGGTCCCAGGTAGGTGAAGCCATCCCTCTTCATGTAGTCCACTACATCCTCCACGGTGGTCTTCAGGGTGTTGACACGCACGTAGCGGGGCAGCTTGACCCCGGCTGTCTGCTGGACCCCGGCGGGGAGCAGATCCTGGTTCCTGCTGACCCCCTGCTTCACCTTCCTGCGAGCCAGCTCCGCCTGCAGCCTGGAGCGGTGCTTCATCATCAGGGCCTTCCAGGAGCCGCCACACTTCAGCCCCTGGCCCATCAGCAGGTCGTACACCAGCACCTTGGCCAGGGGCATCTTCAGCTTGGCCTGCTTCAGCAGCCGGGTGGCCTCGATGATCTCCTGCAGGATGGAGGAGAACTTCTGCGTCTCGCACACCAGCGCGAACAGCTGCTTGATGTTGGAGAACTTACTGTCGTACACCAGAGTTTTGAGGGCGCCTTGCTTCTTCTCCGCCTTCTCCAGGATCTCTGCGGCTTTCACGTACAGAGCCATGGCGACACCCTCCACCTACCCAGCGAGGCACCGTGGGAGATTAAACTGGTAATTTCCACGCTAATAACTAATATTTCCCTTCAGAAAAGTGGATCCAACGAGCCTCCTTCTACCGAAGCCTCTCCGCCATCCCTCCGGTGCTCAGCGGAACACAAGAAGTGAGTTTTTCCTCACTTTTACTGGTTTGAAGCGACCTGGTCCACGCACATGTGGAAGAGACGTGACCCGGAAGTATACGATGACGTAGTCAGTATTTTGGTCTGACGTGCAGGGTTGTTCAGCCAATCACAGGCGAGAACTAACGGGTCTTGATTAATAATTTTTTTCATAACTTTTTTACTTTTACCCTCTACATTTGAACACATATTTTTACATCCGGGCCTTTAAATTCCTAAAGCTTGCTGCACAGTGGTGGAGTGGTTTCTATTTCATGGTGGAAAAAAAACCCCTGTTGACAATTTCAGTTATTACACTGTAAAATCCAAACATTCCAGATGAACAATTACATAAAATTTGGATGAATTTGCAGCAGTCTCTGACCTAACATAAAGGCCTTCAGAAATATTTCTGTATGTCTTTCAACCCGGGAAAGAAATTAGGTGAAATTATTGATTCAAGTGGTGTGAGCTCTAAAGGAATCTAGGACTGGACTCAACAGCTTCAGCTGCAATCTCCAAAAAGGATAGATATTTGCAGGGTGCTGTCATACTTATTGTCAGAACAAAGCACAGCTACAATCAAAGTTGTACAAATTTAGACAGTATGAGAAACACAATAAATCTTAATAAACCTTTAAAATGACTGCTGTCCACTTAACTTTACTACATTTGAGGGAATTGTTCATGTGAATGAGTACCGGTTTTCAGTGTCAAACAAGCTCATATTCTGAACATTTCCATGAGACACAAAAGGGCACATTCAGTTTTATTCATTTTTACAGGAGAAACAAAATGTTACTGCAATCAGATCAGCAGATGAGTTTCAGAATCTGTCAGTTAAATCCCTCAAACTTTACAACACATGATCAGTAACTCCCTTCAAAACAAAAGTGTAGACGACAAGCAGCAAAATAAACAACTTTGACACACAAATTTACAGTTTTATTTTTTACCGTACAAACTGAACATATACGTTTTGAAAAAATAAGTGTTATTTCCGTTTTGATCAGTCAAAAATTAAGAAAACAAACAAACAAAAAAGAACTGGCTGAATTGCAGCTTGACCTCCTCACTGTTTGGTGGCCCCATTGGGCTTTCTGGCAGCTTTTGTCTTTAAAGAGTTTTTGTACAGCAGGAGCCTCTCTGTGGTGTGAGGCGGCAGGCGGTTCCTCTTCGCTCTTACGATGCACGCCGCCATCGGGCAGAGCCGGTCAAACCCTCCAGAGGTCGCTGGGAGCGCCAGCAGCCTCCTGGCGATGCTTTGGAGCTTCGGGAACCGGAAGGCAGATTTCCAGTACATGTTAACACTGGAGCCGTTTTCCCACAGAGGTTCAGACAGATACGCTTCAACCTCACACGTCTTCATGGTCTTTGCAGGCGGCTGGAGGGAGTCGCTCAAGGATTTGCGCTTCAGGTTGTTTTCCGTAGCGTCACTGCTGCCGTTGTCCTCGGGGCCGCCACTCGAAGCCTCTGTTTTCGTCAGCTCACTGCCTGCTTCGTCTTTTTCTACTTTTACAGCAGGACAAGCCGAGGCCTCCAAGCTTTCACATGCTTTTTCCACAACGCTGCGAGCTTCACACTTTGACAGAGGCACTAAGAAAGTTGCCTCGTCCTTCTGTTTTTCCTCAGAAAATGGCTGGGAAGGGAAAAAAAACCAAAACAAAACATGGGAGTATATATATTTTTTCCATCTATATAATTCATATGTACCTAAATATCCAGATAGATAAACATGAATACAAAATGGCAGAACAATAAGTACACCAGCCGTGGCCTGTGTGTCAATTCATTACCTGCAGTTTGATCCTGGGGTCGAGCACAGCAGCGAGAATCAAGTCCTTCTGCTGAATCAAAGACTGGAAGTGTTTGCAGAGGCCGGTACGCAGCGCTCTACTGAAGTGAGTGTAGTTGGTGACGCGGCTCTCTAACATCTTATCAAGGCCAAGGAGGGTGGGGATGATATAAGAGACGGTCACACCGTTCCCCTGCAGGGCCTTCAGCAGATGACGGAAGAGAAGAAGCTCAATAAATAGATTGTAAAAGCATCTTACTTGAAAACCAACAAGTTATAACCCTAACCCAAGTGAGTGCAATGTTATGATGCTTTCAGTGTATAACGTTTTGTTTTATTTATATTTATATATATATATATATATATTACTCGACCAAAAGTTAAAACACCACCAAACATTTTCTGAAATTCTCTCTTACCTGCAGAGCATTCTCAAACGGTTCAAGAAGTCCCAGGATGTCAATCACCTGCTCCCTCTTGGCCATGACCAGAGGCGGAGCGCTGGCGGTGTCGCTGGCCTCGATGCGAGCGTGGGTCAAGAGGGCCATGATGGCGCTCCAGGCGCTCTCCTGCACCATGCGGCGCAGCGACAGCATCATTGAGTTCCAGCGACAGTTGGTGGAAGGCGGGCAGAGCAACAGGTTGTGCTCCTTCAACAAAACCTAAACCAAAAGATGTTAAACAGAATTTTCAGCCTGTTGCTGCTGAAACAAAAGGGAATCCTCATTCAACATTACATTTAGACTTAAGTGTCTCGTACTGCCACTTTAAATCCATAAATGTCATTTTTTTATACATTTGATGTCAGCGTGTCTCCTAAAGGTGGAAGTGTCTTTAATACAACTACATCATTTAGCTCAAAGACGTCTGGGAATAAAATGTCACATTTCAAATTACCGAGAAATGATCACATTGTGTGCTTCCACACAAAATCAAAAATCACTCAAGGCAAAACATTCTGAAGCTGTTTGGCTGTAAATATATAAAATCCTACGGATGACTTGTCTTTACAAGAGACGACACACTTAAAGGAGACATATCATGCTTTTAAATCCTTCCTTTTTACATATAAATCATACAGTTGTGGTCTATACAACGCGGAACTGCAATGCTTGGGTCTGAATTCCTCATTATTAGAGCTCCACAGGCCCCTTTTCAACCCCTTTTCTGATGTGCTTCTGAGAGCAACTCGTTTTGGGGCGGTCTCTTCAAATGCAAATGAGACACTTCATACCGCGCCTCCTCTCCAGGTTGCAGAGGTGATACTCGGTTCAACTTCACCCTGTTCGGCCATCTTTGTAGTTTGATAGAACAGATACAATTATCTAGCGGCGCAGAAACTTTATATTCACACATTATTTACAAAATGTCAACAAGGGAAGATTTGTCCATCCAGCCATACATGTTCGAGCCAGAGTCGGACCCGGCGGAGCGAGATGAAAATGACGATGATGCACCTACAGAACAACGTCTTCATATGGATGTAACGCAATGGTGTGTTACTATATTTACACTAACTTCTCCATCCATGCCCACTACTACAATACTGCCTGTATTACAACGACTATTTAACACAGAAGTTACATTATAATCTAAAACGAGCACACAGCGCTAACATATGAAGACGGTGCAACTGCTAATGCTAACAAAACAATGACGTCTTATCATCACACTTTTTAGCGTTATATACAGCTTACTGAAGTGCTCTGTTCGTCGTCTCCATAGATAGAAGGAACTGACCGCTCAATCAGACCAAGTCTTTCGGCAAATCCTTCTTTATACTGGCGGAGGTTGCTGAAGCAGTCATCCTTAAAGTGCTTCGCGCACACAAAAATGACCTTACCCACAGATGTGGGTACATTTCTGTGAAAAATAAAACTCAACCAGGCACTTCGAAAAGGTTCTGATGCTGGGAGACGGTGTAACGAAGCTTGTGGGTTACTACATCCAACAACCGAACATTTCGACTTATCCTCTCGTAACTTCGGTTGGACTACAAAATCGCAGCGAGAAACAAAAATGGCGGATTGCTCGAAATGTCGATGTCCTAATTTGGCAGTTCCGCTGAGAATACTGTGACGTCATTGTTCAAAAAACATAATAGAGAATAGAAAAATCGAAACCGATCGCAAAATATGACCAAAACAGAATATAAAGATATCAACGGAGCACCTGAAGAGACTACTTTTGAACTTTTCTGTACTTCTAAACACTCTAAATATACAACAAAATGCATTTAAGGGCTAAAAAAGTGGATTTAGCATGATATGTCCCCTTTAAATATTCTTATTGTGTTTAGTATTGTCCCCACCTCACTCCAATACGCGTTGCTCTTGAAGAAAGCCACCACGTTGTGGACCTGGAAGAGCAGGTTCTCCACAACTCTGGAGTTTTTCAATGCGTCCACGATCACAATTTGGAGCATCTGGGCAACGCAGGTGGTCCTGGTCCCAATCTGCAGTTCTGAGAACGGGGATTCTGCTTCAGGGTTCTGGTCTGAGAGAAATGCCACCAGTTCGTCTCCATCGGGGTCTCCTCGGTGAGAGGAGCACATGACTTTGTAGTTGCAGAACAGGTTGTTTCTGGTCAGGACGTCTTTGGCCTGGTTGACGAGGACGTAGCCGATGCTTTGTGGAAAGATGCCGTAGCTCAGCAGCACACCTTCCAGCTCCTTGGCCACGGCCGTGCTGAGGTTTCTGTGGCTGAGGTGACGGAAGGCCACGACAGGACGGCGGACCTGCCAGGATTGACTCACAAAGTGGAGCTGCACAACAACCACGGCATCCTCCAGCGGTCGGGACTGAGCCCCCGTCCAGAGGTCAAAGGTGACATGAATGAGGCCCTCGCTGTCTCTGGTTTGGGCAATGGAGGTTTTGAGGTCACGGATGAGCTGAGGCTTGATGTTTTTTTCCACAAACTCGTAGAGCAGCAGACCCACAGAACGCTGGGACAGCTTGTTGTACTCTGGGCTGATGGCACCCATGAAAGACCTGAAGCCTGCGCCTTCAACAAAACTGAGGAACGAAGGCAAAATACATTTGTAATGTACATTTTTTTGATCAACAACTGAAACATGCAAAACATGATCTGGACAAGGACCGTTCAAGATGTAATTTTTAATCAACCCACTGTGTCAGTCACCTGAGTGGGAGCATGTCTTCAGCAATCATCCTCAACGCAGCCTCAGCAAACTTTTTCTGATCCACCTGGTTCGTTGGTGACGCAGGGACACATGTGGAGCTGGGACTGGGTGTTGAACCAGGACGTGACGAGGGACTTGAGGAGGAAACCTCCGTCTTTGATGGCAAAGCCTTTGGAGGAGGAACAGCCATCTCTGGCTTGACTTTCTCCGGCTCCTTCTGCTGCACCGGTTTCTCCCGCTCGACCTGCAGAAACACAAAAGGGGCGGAAACACACATTGACATCACTGAAATCTACAGACACTTCAGTAAAACAAATGTTTATAGCAGAGGTCTTCAACCCTGGTCCTCGAGGGCCCCTGTCCTACAAGTTTTAGTGCTCCCCCTGCTTCAGCGTACCTGAATCAATGATGATGTCATCACCAAGGTTGTGAAAAAACCCAATAACGAGTCTCTCATTGCAATCAGGTGTGTTGCAACTGGGAGCAAGCTAAAACATGCAGGCCAGGGGCCCTGGAGGACCAGGGTTGGAGACCTCTGGTTTATAGGTATTTATGTGGCAAGCTTACCAATTCCTGAGGTACTGGTTCAGCATCTAGTACAACATCACATTTGAAGTTCACCTGTGACAAAAAAAAGAGTTCATTTAAATCACTGAGTAGTTTGAGTTCGCACAGTCTAATCAACTAATGACACGCCAGAAACAATTAGTGAAAAACAAATAGTCCCTGTTTGTAGACAGTGAATTATAAAGGATTAAATAGTAGGATGTTGAGTTTACGTAAACTATTAATGTAGGGTGGAAGTAATTTATTTTATGCATTTATTTAAGAAAACATGAGTCCTCAAAAATACAGAGAAAACACACAAACACACCCACACACGTCTTTTGAACATGTGGGCCCTCCTGCTGGATGTAAATGTCTATTAGCACTGTACCTCTCCTTCTATATACTGCTCCAGATCAAGAGAGATGCTGTTGGCTTCATCTTTGTACCAGCCCAGCTCCGCCCTGCGTTTGATGAGTGTGTTCCAGCGACTCCTCACAGACTTATCTGATCTGCAAGAAGAACCAAAAACAAACTTTTGTTGAAAAGTCCAATCATACAAGTAGAAATACAAATAAGAATGACCGTCATCGAAGTGAATTAAAATGTATAAATCAATCACAGGTAACTAACCCACCTTCCAGGAACCAGCTTAGAAATATCCGCCCAGCGGTTCCCCAGAACAGCCTGGGCTTTGTAGATGATGAGTTCTTCTTCATGGGTCCACATGTTCTTCTGCATAATCAGGTCGAGGTGGTTCTGCCAGCGCTCACGACATTGATTTCCCAACCGGCCCTTCATGTGTTTGCCAATGATATCCCACTGTTTGGTGCCGTAAAAGCCCACCAGCTCTACTAACTGTCAGGTAGAAAACAAGAGCAAAACATGAAACGGGAACATTAATTGAGTTGTTTCAGTCCAAGTCTGTCTTGTGTTTTGCTTCAGTCACCTTTGTGTCTTCCTCTTTGGACCACTGCTTCTTTCCTAAATCTGGACTGAGATGTTTCCTCCAGCGGTGTATGCACTGCATCTGCGTCCGGCCCTGTCAAAGCCACATGAAACGTCCTCTCTGTTATCGCTGGCTTTTCATGCAACGTCATCTCCAAACTTTAATGGCATGCTAATTTTTGTTTTCATGAACCTTTTCGATTGAATTTACCCTAACTTGTTCTTACCGGTAAGAAACTGGAAATGACTTTCCAGTCCTTTTTCCCAAAGGTATTGACCAGAATTGTGAGATTATCATCCTGTGCAACAAAGGAAAACAAAATCAACTTTGAAGTCAACTGTATGTTCATTATAATACAATCACAACTAAATAGCAGACTGACATCATTCATGACAGGATTAACTTGGGTACATTTGTACTTCATTACAGTCCATATGAGCTTCTGAAGTGAATATTTCTGTTGCTGAAACATGTGAGGTGATGCTGATGGTGGGGTTGACGATATCCTTACCTCTTCCTGAGTCCAGCGGACTTTACACATTCCAACTTTCTTCTTTTCTGGCGAGTCCGAGTCTGTCCCAGTGCAATGACTACACTCATCTTCTTGATCCATGCTGCAAACACAGAGACAACAGGCCATGAAAATCTAATTATCTAACTTATTTCAATACAGAATGAGGAGGCACACTAGATATGATGCATCTCAACATCCACATTGCGTGAGACATCAACTAGTGTAGTGTTACATAATTACCTTTTATATGATGAACTGAAAGATTATTTATACAAAATCTATTTCTCCTGATTCCTGTTAGGATTTTAAAATTATCTGACGCTGCTCTATTGAATAATGTTTGAGAAAAAAATCTTTCAAACAGTCTTGATGATGGTCACAATATCTGCATGTGTCAAATAGCAATTATCTCATTACAACAGCAGGCCTTTTAACATTTAAATAATCCTATAAAAATTATAATGTAAAACAAAACATCTCAACGCTCAAACTAGTTTTCTATGTTCTTCTGTATGTATGCTGTATGAGTGTTTTTAGCCATTTTTATTGTTCACTTTTAAGCTTTTATACTGTTGCACATGCACGGACCACATTTACAATTTCAATGTTGTTGTTTTTTTAACAATCACAATAAAGACAATTCTGATTCTAGCTACAACACCAAGTAAACCCAGACAGAAGTGAATGACAGAATTGTCATCAATAAATTAAAAAACTCCGGATGTTTCAATTTCTGTGCAAGAAAATAGAGGTAAATTAAGTTTAAGGTAATTCAATATCTTTCAAAAAACACGATATAGCTGAAATTTACAAAGAACTTTTTGTAGCATTGTGTCATTTTGGGAAAAGCTGCTTGATTCAAAAAAGTGAAATCTTAAAAATAGAAAGAAAGAAAGAAAGACAAAGAGCAGGTCATTTTTGTTGCATGTTCAGTTACAAAATAGATTAAGATTATGTTTAGTTCATAATTTCTTAACTTTGCAATATCATCGCGTTTGGTTTTGGAACCCGGACCACATGTTCACCACGTCTGGTCTAAGTGGTCCAAAACCCATTAGAAACAGATAGATTTTCTTTACGTTTTTCCCAAATGTTCCTGTGTTATCCGCTTTGCAGTATTGAATATATGCTCGAAAATTATTTCCACCCATCACTTTAGTGTTTTCAGTCTTATTAGATACAGTCCAAACTGAGGTTCATTAGGAAGCAATGTCTCCCACCCCTCCATGAGAAACAGACCCAAACCACCAAAGTGCAGCACAGTCACAGCAGATCCTTCATTCCTTTGGCCAAAAGACTCGAACTCCTCCTTGTACATAGTGTTAGTTGTGTTTTTCTGCTAATGTCATTCTTTCATGCTTATGCCAGTAACCCTGTATAGATTATCTTGTCAATTTTAACTTAACACATTTTTATACACCAGTCTGAATTTTCCTATCACTATATCACTGCAAATAAGCACCCCAGCTAATAAAGAATTACTCCTTCCTCACTAATATGGTGATCTTATCATCGCCCCTAAAAAGACTATTCCTCTATAAACAAGCCATTGTCAGACATAAAAATGTTTACAAGTCCCGTTTTGTCGTCTGATCGGATTCAGCCACCCGGTGAAAACAAACGTACATAGTGTGTGTCTTACTTGGGAGACTTCAAGTTGAATTGTCACCACATCTTCTGTTGTCAATGTTAATCTCTGGACTTGTTCATTTGAGAGTGTCGTACAAGTGACTTGAAGCGTGGTCATGAATCGGACATGTCTTACGGCTACTTTGATAAGCTGCATGAAACAGCTTGGACACGCTACAAGCTAAAACTTATGACAGCGGGCATGAGTGTCTGTCCTCACAGGTTGCCCGCTGGCTCATGAAAAAAAATGACCCCACAAATTTTATTTTATGGTTATAATCATAATTTGCATAATAGCTCAGTAAGTTCACAAATAGAGTTGCAAATTATACTATGCATGTTGTGTAAATCTGGTCCATGTATTTGTAAAGCGATTTTGTATGATAAGTGCAGTCTACCAATTGCACTGTGCAAATAATGGATCTGTTATTTAAGCAATGATCCGTCGATTGCTCTGCCTAACTCAGATTACTCTGCCTAGCCCTAACCCTCCACCAATACTTGGATAATTTAAGTTTCCATCATTTCTTCGCTGAAAATTAGCCATGGTTACAACTATTAGCTAAACTATGTGTTAAGCTAATAATTCAGTTTACATCACGTGATATCATGTATTAATTCAACAGCAAATACTATGAAATTATACATATTTCTTTGCATTAATTTACATTATCAATAAAGTTAGTGGATTTAACTTGTTAATTTTGTCTCATTACGCTGGAAACATGAGGTGGGTCCCATTTGTTTCCATTAGAATTTTGTCTTCACACCTGTTGAATTAAACCTTCTCATGTTTACTGTTCTTTGCCAAAGGACAATAAACATGACAGTAGAAATGACATGGACAACCAAAGGCAACATAATATTCTGTTTGTTTTTTCTCTCATTCTTATCGTTTTTCTTTGTCATGGGTGCGTTGCATATCTCATACACAGACACTGTGTTTGTTAGAACTCCAGAACCGGAAGTAGGTGCAATGTGGACAATCTAAGTCACACAGAAGTTTACATTTAATAATTTTTATAATCCTTTAAAATACATTTACCACCTGAAAATCAAAACTACCACAACACAATTTAATTAAGTCAACCAAAATCTAGATACACCGGTATGTATCCGACTTTATGATAGATTTATTTTCGTGTTTATTCTGTCCAAAACCCCCGTTAGCAGCGAGCTAACTGCACAGAGAAAAGTTGATAGCTAAGCGGCTAACATTAGCAAATGCAAACAACACGCTATTTTCGACGTGAACGGAAAACACCGAAGAGCAAAGTGAAACAAAACGCTGCCCTACTCTAAAAACTGTTGCAAATTATTGCCAAGGAAAAAAAATGAAGGCGGAACGGGAGCACTTACTTGTGAATTTGAGTGTGACTTGCAGCTAGCTACCAGCTCGACGCTCCAGTGAAAACACTCCGACAGACGCTCGGCTCAACAAGTAGAGCGCCCCCAGTGGACCACGACCGCAAGTGCACCGAGCATGTCTGCAGTGTTTTCGCGGCTGTTTGTTGTGATTGTTTTGGTGGAAACGATGAAGACAGCTGGCTAATATGGAAGTATGCCACCACAGAAAAGCCAAGCTAAACAAAGGACTGAGTAAAACTTCCTCATTCAACTTTTCTCCACGTGAAGAGAGAAAAGTCAGCCACGCTCACTTTCTGTCTCTCTCACATCCAGACACTGACACTACTTGTTTCCCCAACACTTCAGCTTTAGCTTTTTAACCAAAAGAACGGCACAAATGTGCACATTGTTATGGTATGTTCACCGGAAACATTCGTGTAAATGAACGCATCACCCTTACCCGCGCGACATCTGTGTCTGTCTGCGTGCGTCTGTCAGCTGCGGCTCGAGGGGCAGAATGAAGAGATTATCTACCCGGAAGTCACATTAATGTTTTTAGGACTGAACGAAAAGCACCGTAACTTATGTAGACTAAAATGCGTGTCCATCACTTAATATATAGTCAATTCAAGGACTCGTGGTGATCTATCGGTATAAATTTACCCGCGACTGAAAATTAAGGCGCGTTCAAGAGCAGCACTGCAGCAACAACTGCTGCAAAAACACTCCTCAGGAAGCACGTGAAGCAGAGAGCAGCTAAACGATGCTAACAGCTACTGCTGCTGCTAAACAGATTCACTTTGTACTTGTAACTTTTACTGCGTCAAAACTTATTAGGAATGTATAATTTGTGCCGAACCGTATTAATTCGTCTGTAATAATTATGGCTGTTTACCATCACTACATACCATGATACATGGGTCACAATACCTTGATACTATAATATTATTCTATACATAGGAATTTTTAGTCCCTTATATAGACTCTAAATTGATTGTAATGTTATAAATTAATGTCATAAAAGTCGGGTACATTTCATTGTATTGGTAAAACGACTTCAAAATCCATTTGTTTAATTCTGATGTTCAATTTTATTGAAAAGAAATGGAAGTTTTCCCAACATCAGAAACACCAATGTAATTTGTGCGTTGTTGTTTATACACACAAGCTTAGCATAAAAAAACAAACCTAAAAAAGTTCATTTTGTCTGCATGCATAAAAAAATTATATAAGTAAGAGTTTTCTTCTCGTGTGTACCACATGAGAAGAAAATAAGGAGCTCTCCAAGTAGCTACCACCATCATGGCTGACCTGAACATCACAGAGGCTTACACTATTAGATAGAGACTTATTACTTAAATGCATATTTTATATATGAATTCATATGCTTTCTTTATCTTAATTCCACGTTTTGTGCTATTTTGATAATTTTATACATTTAAAAAAAAAATTTTTTTTAAGTATTTTTCTGACTTGCCCCCTTATACAACAAGAGGGAGCTGTACCACAGTATGAGAATCACGGACACAATTCATTTGTATTTGTACTGATATAAAATGTGTGTGGTACTTTGAGAAAGACAGAAACGATGTGGCATGACTGAGTGCTGCTCAATGAAACTCTGGAGTTTCCAACTCTTAGCTGACATCATTCAACGGTTAAAAAAGAGGACCTCTTTATTTTCACTAAGTTTGAGGAAGTTCAGGGCAAACTAGGATTTGATATCCTGTAGACAGTCTTGGAGGGTGGTGGGTGGGAGGGTGCTGATGTGTTTGGTGGAAAGTAGAGACGAGTGTCATCCATATAACAGTGAATTTGAATATTATGTTTATGGAAAATATGGCCAAGGGGGAGGTGGTAGATGATGAAGAGGATTGGGCCTAGGACAAAGCCCTGGGGGACACCAGAGGAGAGGGGAGATGCCTAAGATCTGAATGTTTTTATGTGAACGTACTGAGTGCGACCAAATAAGTATGATTTGAATCAGACCAGGAGTGTGTTTGATAATGTGATTGTTAATGTACTGAGGTAGATGGAGTGTGAGATGGTGCACTGAGATCGAGGAGGAGGATGGACAGTAGTCCAGAATCAGCTGCAACCAGGAGGTCCTTGGTCTCTTTTATGAGTGCTGCGTCAGTGCTATGGTGAGGACAGAACCCAGACTGAAGCTGTTCAGAAAGGTTGTTGTTGGAGGTGAGAATGAATTTAGGATGCAACTTTCCAGAATCTTAAGCAGGAATGGCAAATTACAAATAGGATGGAGATTTTTGAAGTTCTTGGGGTCTGAGCCGGGTTTCTTTTGACCTGGGGCTACAGCAGCTGATTTGAGAGATGGAGGAGGGATTAGTTGCTGGTGGATCTGGACTTTTTTTTGAGTGAGAAATGATAAAAACAGTTGTAGTTGTTAGTCGTGTATAAATGGGGAGGAAAAATAGTTTCGGGGTCACACTGTGTTAGTGACAAGTGAGAATAAATTCCAGAGTGTTCCCATTGCCAGCCCAGATTTTTGCTGAATAGTACTGCGCTTTAGCTGTAGACATGGAGTCATTGTGGAGCAGAATGTGGTTATGGTACATTTGTTTATGAATAGTGAGACCAGTTTTCTTGTAAAGTCTTTTCAGCTGGCGTCCCTTGGCTTTGAGCAGGAGTAGATATAGTGATTTCAATATCCTGAATTCCTCATAGAGTTTAACTACAGTAGTGAGTCCTGTGAGCTGTCAGCTTGTACAAGCTCCTCAGTGCTTTCAAGTAACAACACAAGTGTTCGCTTTGGCTAAATGGTTCATCAGAAAGAACATGTAAATGTTTTGACAGCCGTTAGATTTATTAACAGTTTTTCTATGTACACAAACACATACATGTGGATCTTTGATACGGTCCGTGGCGACGCTGCTGACGCCGTTGCTGGCAGCGTGTCCCGAAGACGATGACGTGAGCGTCTGTTTACAGAATCAGTCAGGGAATAACCAGTCAGCACACAGTGTTACAATATTCAAAGGCAAGTTTGGAACGAGGAGGACAAAGGCCACCACTGTGAGCACCCTGAGCGCTGTGATGGCAGCTCACTGCTCCGAGTCTCGACGATGGGTCAAATGTGGAGAATCTTTACTGTATTGAAATTGTAACTTCTGTTTATTCCAAGAAATTCCCCCTGGGATTAATAAAATCTTTCTATTATTTTCTATTCTAAGACCCATTAAGTCTTGCAATACAAGATTGCTCCACAGGAATATGTATTGAGTTACTCATAGAACCTGCAAGAGCAATAACTGATTAAACAATGGCTGAAGTTGTTGAGTATTAATCAGTCTCACTTTTTTATAACCAGTCGACAACTTCAATTATCAACCTGGAAAAAGAAGCAAAACTCTCAAACTCAGGTGAAATAAAGTCTCAATGTAAAACAGTGGCATGAGTTCAAACATACATTGTGCCCCTTTTAATGAAATTTCATCACATCAGTATTTAACTTCATTGAAAATTATGTGAGCAAAAAAGCATCGAACTGTTCAGGAACTTCAATACATAAGATCATGGTTGGTTTTTGATTCACAAACAAGACTTTACCTTTGTCAGATAAAAATACAAGTGAACACAATATGTACATTTTCCAATCGCACCACCAATGAACCTCCAGCAACATGGACTATTCACCACTAACTTCATCTCCGTGGCAGAACGAAGCTTCATGGTTTATAATGATCATCATGTGAAGCTGCGGCAGGATATTTAAAGGTATTGCAGCATTTTCACAGTCACATGAACCCTGTGTGGTATCAGCAAACTAGAATATTCTTCAGACAAAAACACTTTCCTCCATGACGGAGAGAAACTTAAAATAAACATCATCATCTGCACACTGCAGTGAAGTTTAAAAACCTTTTAACGTTTTTCTCATTGACAAATGTATTGTGTCTAATACAAAACCACTGCTGTGATATCGTGACGTGTGACTGCAAATCATATCAGTTTAGCAGCTTTTCCCCCCAAAATGTTTCCTTCTGGTTTTTTAGAAATTTAAAAAAATGTTGGATGTTGCCTCACGAGCAATAAACAACCTCCCCATTGCACTGAAATATTAGTATTACCTTACTTCACATGGTTATAAGAGCCTAACTTTGTTAAACATGAAACCTGATACAGGCTGTCAGTCGTCTCAAACGTATCACACCCAAGTGAGAGAAGCATGTACTGACGCTACAAAACAAAATGAAAGAGTCACAACACAGGAATATTTTTGCTTGAGTCAAGAAATCTGTTGTCTGACATACAACTTTAACTCTGGACACATGAAGTGAGGCAGTATTATGTCTTTCTTCTTTTAAGAACAGATTCTCTCTTGTGTAAATCTACCCGTAACTCCACCAATAAAAGAACTTAAGAGCATTTGTGCTACATCTTAAATGTACTTACTAACCTGTACATACAGTTATTTATTTACAAGCAGCCGTTGGGACATTCAAGCAAGAAAAAAAAGGAAGTTTCACTTTTTTTGTTTTTGTTTTTATAATTTCAAACTAAACCTGTCCATGTCAGACACACGCTCACTTCCTGTTGCCCCCTGCTGGTTGATGTTTTGAGACACCACATGGGTTTTCAGCACAAAAGGAACTTCTCGATGGTTTCAGAGAGGAGGGATCCCCTCAATCAAAGTCAGCTCAGCATCTTGGTGCCTCACAGAAAGCTGTCGTCGCTGGCCACGTAGGAGAAGCCGTTGAAGGCGTTGTTGGAGCTGGTGCTGGCGTTGAACTCCGGGGTCCGACTCACCGAGCTGGGAACCATTTCTCTGGTGAACTCTGGATCAATATGCTGGGTGTCAGCCGGGCCTTTCTGAAATAGAAAACAATAGATGTACATGCATGTATGCATTCCGTGTGATGTGTGGCAAAGATTTCGTCAGTGACGTAAGAGGATGGACGTAAACGACACACAAAAATTAAGCAAGTTTGGATTTGTCGTCACAATGTCTTCGTCACAAATCATGAATCGATTGAAAAGCATTCCTGAATATACATTTGTGGAATGAGCAGCAGAGCTGAGTATGACGGATGCACATGTTAGAAAAATGGCAAACGTTCTCTGCCAATGCAAAGCAAACTTTTCTGCTGAATAAGCAAATGTTTACACGCACACCCTGCAGGTGATGCGACTGTGTGACTGTTGATGTAGTAACAGTAAACAGTAAACTCACCACATTGGGGTTGTAAGGAGGAGTAATTCTCTTGTGGTAAAGGTCGTCCCAGTTAATCGGTGTGAAAAAGACATGGTTCTTTATTTCTAACTGCAGATTAAAAAAAAACGAAAATATTAGTGAGACAAATGAACACGTATGTCAAAGTTGTATGAAATAAGATAAGTTAAACTAAATATGCTTATCAATTCTTCATTTTTTCTAATCGTGGTTAAAGTTTACATCATTCACAAATAATTAAATAAATCCAGTCCTTCGAGCTCATTTCTATTCTCAGGAAATGTCTCAGCTTCAAGGCTGAGCAATGGCGGAAAGTCACTTTTCTAAATCTGTTGCACTCACAAAGTCAGCGATGGCCCCGAGGCGTCTGTGCTGGTCCTTCTGGAGAAGGCCCACCAGCAGAGAGCAGACAGCGTCGGACTTCCCTGGAGGCATTGGCAGCGGCTTGTGGAGGATCCCGTCGTACATTTCACCAACATCTCGACTGTAGAAAGGCGGCTGGAGTAGCAGGACGGGTAAACATCAAGAGGGTAAACATCAAGAGGGTAAACATCAAGAAATGAACATCTCATCTCTTTGTCTGCTGCTTGTACTACTACAACTTACTCAAATCTCATTGAGCTACTTTTCCTGTTCAGGGACAAAGGCATGAAAATGTCAGCGAATATTAATTTTTTTTTAAAAATATATAAAACTTCAACGAGACAAACACATACCAGGCTGTAGATCATCTCATACAGCACAGCTCCCAGACACCACCAGTCCACTGTCCGGTCATAGGGCTCCTTACGAAGTACCTCTGGGGCTAAGTACTTCAGAAAAAACCCACAAAACAAAAACATTGAGGCAACAGAAAGAAGTAAATATGTCCAATATGGTTAATAACATGCAGGGGGGGGAGTTGAGAAATGGTCTTTCATTTAACCACATATTGTTCAAACGTAATGAAATGTATAAGTCATGAACACAGATTGAAAAACAACCACAAGCCTAACATTTGCACTCATTTATATAAAGATATAAACATCTAAGCTGCACATCTTAATAAAAAACATAAATCTCCAAGTAGTACATCTGTAATGATGAACATCCCATTTTTTCAATAAAACCACCATCTCTTGCTGCTTTGCGTCACCTTTGATACGTGAGAGTTTACAGTTTACCTAATTAATTCGAAAAAACTGAAATAAGAAATAATAATCTTAGTTCCTGGTGTTTCTTTTTTCTGCCATACATTTTTAGTGCAAAGTTGAGTCTATTTATTTTATAACTCACTTCAGGAGTGCCACAGAAAGTGGAGGTGGTTCCCTCTGGTTCGACACCCTCTTTGCAGAGCCCGAAGTCTGTCAGCACCACATGACCCTGCGCACACAAAAAAACAAACAAACAGGCATTCACATGAATAAAACTAAAAACTAAAATGCAAGTTAATACGTTTAAAAGTGAGGGGATTGTTGCCGACCTGAGAGTCTAACAGGATATTCTCTGGCTTCAGATCTCTAAAAAGGACAAGAAGAAGTTTAGAAAAGACGAACTGTTGTTCATTGTGATATTATCTTACGAGAGCGTCCATCCGACCTATAAACGATGTTGAGAGAGTGAAGGTAGCCGATTGCACTCGCTACCTCTGCTGCGTAAAACCTGGCTCTGGGCTCTGAGAAACACCTCTCTTTTTGCAGGTGGAAGAACAACTGCAGATAAGCAGAGAGAAAAAGAGGGCAGGTGTAGAGAATGGAGCGGAAAAACATCACTTTTCGAAAGAACACACAGACAAGTAAAATATGAAGGCACATGAAGGATAACTTCAGATCAAGGTATTCAACATTGGACTAATAATGAAAGTCTTAGCTGAGTGTGAAATGTTTTTATCACGATGGAGGACAGTTGCTTCCTGTCAACCAGCACTTTATTAGTTTTCCGGTTTGTGTCATAAATCCAGCAGATTTGAGTGGAAATCTAAACACACTCCAACATGGTCATGAGCTTATGTCATTGGATTGAATGTCGCTCACTAAGTTTACACAGTGTGACCGTCTGCAATCTGCACGTTCTTCGGGTTTTTTTCTTGTTTGCGGTTGAGCACAGTACAGTCATTGGAAGTCTGTTGTTTTGTTTATTTTTAACAGGTTTAGCTGACACTTTAGAAGAAATGTGACTTATTACAGGTGAAGACATGTACCTCTCCTCCATTTACATAGTCGAGGACAAAGTAGAGTTTCTCTGGAGTCTGAAAAGAGTAGTGGAGTCGAACCAGAAAAGGGTGTTTCAGGCTCTTGAGCAGCACGTTTCTCTCTGCCATGATGTTCTTTTGCTGAAGACGGAAAGGACAGAGTGAGTTGGACAACAAGAAATGAAGAAGCATGCTAAGGTTTGGTGTTTTTTTGGTATCTTTTGAATAATGTATATAAGGATGCGGCAATTTGTGTGTATGATTTTAACAATACATACTTTAACTGTAAAACCCAAGCAGAGGTGGTCATTTTTCCCCTTAATTTTCAGGAAAGAAAATAAACGTAAATATTTCTAAAAGCATATACTGTGTGTGCATTTAAAAAAACAAACCCTAATGCATTGTTGATCAATACCTATATACTTGAAGACTTTAAAGAAACACTATAAAATAACAATAAAACTATTAAATGCCCAGTAAAATGGAGTAAAATGACAAGTGTAGAACAAAATGTTTTACTTACAAAAAAGTACACTGAATACTTATTTGGTGTATGTTTAAAAACACGAGTTTTCTGTGCACAGTGCTGAAGTTTAAGCACATTATTTTCATGTTCTTATGCTGATTGATCAATCAGGTGGAATAATTTTGAATAGGAGAAAGTAAAGATGCTGTTTGTACTTGGCAGCTTAAGAAGTATCTCATCTACTTTCCTATTGTTAGTTTAGAACAGTGTTTCTTAAACAATCGGTCTGGACATGAAGTGGGCTTGATTTTCTTATGTTTCTTTGCCAAATGAGTGAAATTCTTCACAATTTTGTCCATTTATTTTCTGTATCCTTCTCGTGGGCTCGCCACCTACAGGGAGGTTCTTAATCGGTGCGATGAGATCTGGGTGACAGTGCTCAGACTGCCACCCCTGCCACCCGGAAACGGATAAGCGGGAGAAAATGGATGGATGGATGGATGGATGGATGGATGGATGGATGGATAGATTTTCTGTATCCTTGCTCACACCAGTCGGCCTGATTGCATCCATGAACCCCCTCATTGGACTTCCTCTTCTAATCTTGTCAGGCAGCTGCATCATCAGCACTCACAGCTGTCCTCTCTCCAACATACATGAGCAAAACAGCTCAATTTCGTCTCTCCCGCTTTACCACATGTGCAATCTTAATGTCTAGTTTGCTCACGCTCAGTAAAAATATATTGCAGCCATTGATAGATTGAGATGTTTGTCGTCTCGTCTCATTTTTCACTAATGTTTGTTGCCGGATTATTCACTCAACCAGGGGAAACACATCACAAAAGCTTCACATGAAGCAGAAATATCTTTCAATAATAGGGACAAAAAAACTTAATCATATACTCAGCCCATGTAGGAAACACCTTAACAAACAATAATCTGATAAAACAATCACAGTGACGAGGCAGACTGCTGCACCCACAGTGACTCCAGGTGACAAGATTTGAAGACCTACAAGCTTTTCATGTTGATATTCAAATAATACAAGAGTGTTTTGAAACTCATCAGCCAAATACTGTCGTGTTTGAGCTGCGTAAAAGAAAAAACCACTGTGAATGGAAGCGGGACGAGTGTAGTTCTACTTTGTAGAATTGTAGATTGTGTTTTCCGATGACTGGCCTAGTTTATTTTGCGGGAGTTGTAAATTGTGTCCTTTGTACAGAACACGTAGCAGATTAGATAAGATTCGGATCATATCGGTGGGTCTCGGCACTGTTTACTAATAACTCTCACATGTTTTCCTCTTGGCTGACTTTGAGAGATTTTCCACCGTCATGTTCTCTGAGTGTTCGGTAACTAACATGCATTTCAGCTCGGATCATAATCTCACTTAAGAAATTATTTATCACTTATGAATGGATGGAACAGTGTTTATCTCAGTGGGTTATTTTTTTTTAAAGATTTACTTTAGATGTTGCAAGCGTTTTGCAGTGTTTTGGTTGGTGTCCAAGTGGAATTTGGTCTCACTTCATGGCGGGGTTGTGTCTCAGCCCACCTCTTTTTTTTTGAGGATGACTTTCTTTTGCAGCACTTTGACGGCATAGAATTTGCTGTCCGCTTTGAGCTTGGCGAGCAGCACCTGCAGGAAGGTTTGCTGGTTAGTGGTTTGTTTTCAGTAAGCATTCAGCGCCTGCATCCAGACACGGCGCTCTCAGGACGTCACATCAAAGAAGTGCACACAACACAGATATGTGATCTGTGGAAAGAGATGTGACGGTGAAATTTGAGCACCGTCTTGATACAAAGAAAAAAGAAAAAGGCCCGACATCCTTCTGTTATGTAGGAATATAAATGTATGAATGAACGGAAGCCATGACGTCGGGCGGGTAATGTTTGATTTTGCTGTGGTGTGGACTGGATTCTGTTCATGTAACTGTACGAGGCATCAGAGGCGTGTATGGTTAATGATTCCTGAAGCAGGAAGTACATTTTGATCTGACAGTGGCAGCAGGTTTTCTCTCTGACTCTGCCTGCAGTGTCAGGGTCTCTCTCTCTCTCTCTCTCTCTCTCTCTCTCTCTCTCTCTCTCTCTCTCTCTCTCTCTCTCTCTCTCGCTCCCTCTAAATGTGTATATATATATATATAGATAGATAGATAGATAGATAGATAGATAGATAGATAGATAGATAGATAGATAATTATATTCATATATACACTCCCATTTAACCAGAGAAATTGCACACATATTCATCAATGAAGAAATACATGGAAAAGATCTATGGTTACCTTTCCAAAAGTCCCTTTTCCAATAACAGCCAGGAAGTCAAAGTCAGTTGGTCTGGCACTGCAACAGAAGACTGGTTAATGACACTTTTGGCAAAGGACACGACAACTTCTGAGGAACTGAAAGATGACCAAGGTGATTGATTGATTGATTGATTGATTGATTGATTGATTGATTGATTGATTGATTGATTGATTGATTGATTGATTGATTGATTGATTGATTGATTGATTGATTGATTGATTGATTGATTGATTGATTGATTGATTGATTGATTGATTGATTTGGAACAGAAACAAGAAGCCTTGGCTCATGTGGGAGTAGAAAAAAAGTGAAAGCAGAGTTACTGACTGTGGGTTTGCTGAAGGTCCCAGGTTGACATCGGCATGAGGAGAGGAGGATGACGATCGCGGCTGTGGGAAAAGATTTCCAAGAAAGAAAAAAAAAATACAATAAGACCACAGAAGGAAACATAGATTGCATACAGTTATCTCTGAACGACTCAACCTCCTCCTTGTATTGAGTTGTAGCAGACAACAACATTGTGCATTACAACATTCATGCAGCGAAACAGCAGTTTGGGGTGAGTTACTAAACATAGATTCTCGACTGCAATACTTTTTTAAAAAGAAAAGGGGATACACTTGGAATTTGAAAAGTGACTAGTTATTAGTCCAAGGAAATCCTAAAATACTTTTTGCCTTATCTTTATGATCTGGACAAAGCTATGTTATACACTTGAATGTCATAACGAGCTTGAAATGAGGCTTTCTTCAGCGCCTCATGATGATACAGTCATTATATTGAAGTTTTGGGCGTAGGAGTGACTGCTGCTGGTCTGAAGACTGACTCAATCAATAACTTCTCAAGTCAAATGTTAGTGTGCACACTACACAATGGGTACCGTTTAAAAAGGTGTATAAGATGTTATGGTACATCCATATGTCAAGTGGCTGTCAAGTGGTGTGTGTGTGTATGCGTGTGTGTGTGTGTGTGTGTGTGTATGTGTGTGTGTGTGAGAGAGAGAGAGAGAGAGAGAGAGAGAGAGAGAGAGAGAGAGAGAGAGGCGCTCTCCAACTGTTTTCATGAGACAGCCTTATGGAAACTTCAGTGTTTGTAAATCTGCGATTAATCTTATAATAGCAATCAATTCTGCTATATCTGTACTTAATACATGAACAGCATTTATAATTGTGTATAGATGTAATATTTTTCAAAAATGTTATCCTAAAATCAAAAGTGATTGTCACATATTATTACAAACACTTGTAAAGAGTATTAGTGAGACAATGCCATCTCCATTAAGTGGACACACACACACACACACACGCACGCGCATGCAGTGGCCAGCAAAAGCAAATATTCCCATGCCTGAAAATAAAAACACAAGGTCACAAGGTCATGTGTCACATGGCTTCTTAGTGGACAAATATTGTGTGGTTACATAACTTCTGATGAGGCTTTCTGCCTGCTGATCATGAGCTTGACCTATTTATGGCACCTCAGGAATTTGCACTGATCTCAACGAATATTTGGAACTGACCCGACCTGCAATGTTAATTTGTTGACAATATATTTGCTACAGATAAAACAATTACAAAAAACTCACATTACAGTGTGCCATGGCTCTTGGACTCTTCTCCCACTAGCGACAAGGGTAGGTAACAAACCTGCGATGAAGAGGAGGGGAAGACATTGAGACCAGCTGTACATCAACGACATCACATCGGGTGTGTGTGAGTGTGTGTGTGTGTGTGTGTGTGTGTGTGTGTGTGTGTGTGTGTGTGTGTGTGTGTGTGTGTGTGTGTGTGTGTGTGTGTGTGTGTGTGTGTGTGTGTGTGTGTGTGTGTGTGTGTGTGTGTGTGTGTGAGAATCACCTGCTGACCTCAGTGTGACAGTCTGAGGATCCGGGGGAGCTGGTCATTCAGGTTTTTAAGAAAGAAGATGCTGGAACAACACAGGGACAATGAGGGACATTGTGTTTATATGGCTTGGCTACTTGTGTGTGTGTGTGTGTGTGTGTGTGTGTGTGTGTGTGTGTGTGTGTGTGTGTGTGTGTGTGTGTGTGTGTGTCTAAGTGCTCCTATTGCTCATGTTGTTGGGACATAAATGTTTACAGAGTCACATTGTTGGAAACCACCAACATCTCTCAGTACGAGCAGCAGATGCTTCCAACATAATGTGAGTCCTCCAGTGTCCGTGGCTCTGTGGAGAGCATCTGTGTCACTGAATGTGTTTGCATAGTAAATATTGTTGTGTCACTTTCTTATCTCTCAAAACATGAGGATGATCAGGGTGTCTCACACACACGCGGAAATTAAACAAAGGTCCAATGAGTCGAGTTCGCGCCTGTCTTCAGCTAAGCAGGCTCACTTCTCACTATAAAAGTTAGTTAATGCAATTTAAAAAAAAAAAAAAAGCCTACAGTAACTTCAGATTGTGTTCAAAACTCTACTGAAAAAGTAACTAATGCAACAAAATATCTCAACGAGCAACAACACTGAGATTACTACAGAAAATATCACATTACAAAAGAAAAGAGTTCTGACTTTGTTGAGTAGTGACTTTTTGTCAATTAGTTTTAACCAGCTGTGGATAAGTGACATTTTATAATTGTAATTTTTTGCATATTGTTTGTTATGTGATTGCTATTCTAAGCCTGACCTGAAAAAAACAATCACTGCAAAAAGAATCTAATTCGTACCTGGTGTATTTGTTTAGTTTTCTCCAAAATCAAACTTTAAATACCAAAAACAATTATCTGAGAAATGAGTTTAATGATGGGTTTAAGGTGTGCATCTTGGAATAAATACAAACTGAAAACTGATATACTTTTAACTTGTTATGTGATTGTGTCCTCTATAAGTGGTGGGATACTGTGATATGAATCATTTGTGAGCTAACCCATTTAAAAAGATCAAAAATACTCTGCAAGTAAAAAACTTACATGGAGCTTTAATGGGATAAAACCAACATAGATTTATCTGAGTCCCCACAGCAAAGAAAATGTTAGTACACAAAGAATGCAGAGGATTCTTCAATAAACAAATAAACGCTTATATTTTTCAGTGTATCAGTAAAGTTAATGCCGCCGCACTGACAGTCCAGCTCATAACCTTAAAAGAATGGAGATTGTAGTCCTCAGAAGACTTGAAATGTGAAGTGATCAAAAATCCCCACTTCGTCTTCACAGAGTTATCACAGAGGAAGCTACTATTTAAGTGTTTTACCATGGCTTTAAAACAGCGATAATACCGTGAAGCATCTCAGGTATCATATGTCTGTATTTCAACGTTGAAGAATTTAACACTGAGCCTCACTGACATAACAGGGTGATCATTATGCAGGTTAGAAATGAAAATCAACACTGGTTTACTGGCGCATGAATGATCCCCCACAACAGAAAACAGTCCCTGCAATACAAGCAACATACAGGAGAATTTAGTGGTTTGCTCACCTGTGTGTGCAGTGTGTGAGATCAGTGTGCAGGCAGTGTGTTCACCTCAGGACGCTGAGGAGAGAGTGAGCGGAGTGAACAGAGGCAGCAGCAGGAGGCTGAACCTGCTCTGAGGTCTCAGACGTCATGCAGGAAGGTCAACCTCTGCACAGTGAATCATTGATGAAAAGTTATAGAGCGTGTGCGTGTGCGTGTGCGTGTGCGTGTGCGTGTGCGTGTGTGTGTGTGTGTGTGTGTGTGTGTGTGTGTGTGTGTGTGTGTGTGTGTGTGTGTGTGTGTGTGTGTGTGTGTGTGTTGTTAGGGTTCTCTTGATTTGCTGGCACTTTGGGCATTTTGCACACCACATGAATCATTTATTTGCTTTTTTTCATATTCCATTAAATATGATTGAAAACAGCGATACAATAGATTTCTTGGATAAATTGCATGTTTTTTTCCCAGACGGAGTTGGAGAAGAAGATGCGACCCACATGTCTGACAAATGAGGCTGTTGCCAAGCTTGTCAAAAGGAGTCTGTATGAAATATGAATCAATTTGGCAACTTTTCAAAGTTATTATATGAGGGTTGCTCTTATTGCAGTACATGAGATTAAAGTATCAAAGCAAAAAAATTAAGCTTGACAGAAGTAACACATTATGCCTGCAATGATTCAATTACATCTACTGCACTGCTGTTCAGGCTCTTCGTGGCTGGTCAAACCTCTATATAAAGAAATCCACCCAGCACCATGGTATGTACTGAATTCTGTTTTACCATTTGTTAGAAAGCAAAGATATAACCTGTTGGCAAAATCTAACTTTAAATCTACATTTCAACTGCGCTACAAATTCGCTTCAGCGTAAAAGAGCTGAACTGGTGAAAAGTGTGACTTTATCACAGTATACAAAATATGAATCCACTTATTTTGACTTTCCACCGCTAAATAGAATTTTTTTTCATGTCAAAATAGACTTTTTGTGGTTTTTCAATGGTTCTCCAACGGATTATTTTCTATTTTATTTATGCACGTGAGTTCAACCGGTGACGTTAAATTGTCCCTCGGTGTGAATGTGAGAGTGTGTAGTTGTTTGACCTGTGACACACTGGCGACCTGTCCACGCTGCCCTCGCCCACATTGGGCTGGGATCGGCTCCAGCACCCCGCGACCCTGAACTGGAAAAGACTGGGGAAGAAAATAGATGGATGGAAAACAAGCTTACCTGTTTGGTTTGTGGGACACGGAGGGAGAACACGCAAGCTTTCTGCGGGGAGAGAGGGGTAAACACAACCCCCTCATGAGGCCCTTAACTGAGCATGCTGTTGACAACCCTTTATTATGTAAGTTACTACACTTGGTAACTTGGGCATCTCTCCATGTGTTCTCCTGAACTGTAGTAAACTGAAAGAAATATTAAACTAGGAGAATTAAAAATTTGATTATTGACATGAATGCTGTTTTTTTTTCATAACAGCATAAACAACCATATGCTTGAACTATTTCCCAAAGCCCAGTTTGGGCACCATGTCGTTTGATTCATGTGTTCATTTGAAAAGATAAGAATAAAATGTGAAAAACTGTACTTGATCATATGAAGAAACACTGAAATCTACAGAACTTGATAGTATTTGATTCTAGACATATAGTAAATGAGACTAAAGTAGTGAGAGTATTTAATGTTTGTAAATAATACATTGCAATTGTACTCAATAATTTTTTAAAATATTTTTCTAAGAATACAGGAGCACATTTTGAAAAACTTGAAATACTAAAATGTATGTAGTTTTGGTCAGTTTCACAGTATTGAAAAATATTGCTCAACTGGAACGTAATTATGTTTATTTAAACTGATTTTGTTGTTAATTATTTAAATATAGAACTTGTAGAGTTGAAATCTTGCAAATGCACTTATAAAGGTTGAAAGAAAATTGGCTTTACATCAAATTCAAAAGATGAACAACTCTTCTCTCATTGAAAAATAAATCTTCAGCTTCACTAACTAACTAAATCAAAACTGAATAAAGATTTTCCGTCACAAATCTTTCTGTACGTGTGTTGTAAGTTGAAAATTCACCCGTGAAAGTAAAGATGCATGTTTCTATTAGAATCAATGTCGTTCTGCACAATAAAAACTAGGTGGTTCCGCATGTTGTTTTTTCTCATCATACATCCTTCTTTCATATGAGAAACATGGATGAATACGTAATTCAAAGCCTGCGAAATGTGCAGATGCATTTTATCAGTAACGTCTGTTCTCTGTATGGAACAAGATAAACAGTGAGAGTAAAAAAAGGGCGTAGATGTGGTTGCCACCACCACACTTAACTGTTGACGACAATACGTCCAATAGGGGGTGTGATATAAGCAAAGGAAGTTTATAGTCAATAGCACATTGCACACAATGCCAGCGTCTGAAATGAGGCACAACACAGAGGCATCAGTCAGACGAGACAGCTTTGGGATGTTTATTAATTCATATGATTTGAATGACTTTTGTGACCCGAGATTATTTTTGACGCACACGCACACACACACGCACACGCACACACACACTCATACACACGCACACACACGAATCCCACCAGAGAGACACACAAAGAAGTAATATTTGAGATTCCAGGAGCCCTTGAAACATTCATCTCACCAGGTCAATTTCATACAGTATTTTTTTTTTGTTTTTTTTAAACCAACTTTGACAGATAATGTAAACATTTCAAAGAACACAGTCTGAATGGAGTCACATGTAAACTGCAGAGAGCTCCACTGGCTGTGTACCAGATCCATCTTTATCGTGTTAAAATGTGGATTTTTGCACTCTCTAGTGTCGAAGTGCAGTAACATCGTCGTGTAAAATACATTATACTTTTCACAGTTGTGCTGAAATTCCAATGCAAAGAGTCTCTCTCATCTATTAAGAATCACTAAAAAATTATTTCACTTTTTTCTTTTTTTTTTTTACATAGAGAGCTAAAAACTCAAACTACTGTTGCAGAGGGTAACATTTCAAACATTACAGCTCCTCAGTCTTTGACATTTTCACATTAATGGTGCAGTGAGAAGACATTTGAGGCAGTAAACACAAATACTTGAGAGAAATGAGGTTTCCTTTTCACCAACCGCTTAACTTAAACACTTTGTCCAACAGTGTGAATAAAGCAGCTTATTTAATTTCATTTAATAAGGTTACAGTGCAGCAAATTGTCTGATCAACACGGAGCTGTAATATCAAGTGTTACTAAATACAGTACTTCTGTCTTAATTTATTTTATTGCACATAATGTGAAGCTTCTAGCTCCACTGACCAGCAACATTCACCTCACTTAACGTTTGTTAACACGCCTCATCGCTTGTCTTTTGTCCAACACTCAAAACTTTTTTTCTAACCTCTTTTAACAACGTCATGTACTTTAATATCGTTTCCTTTGTAGCTTATTTTTGCCATCGTCTCCACAGAAGTTATAACCTGATGATTTTAGTCAAATCCAGTGAGTTTCTCCTGGGACCTGACCGTGGGTAAACTTCTCCACAAGATAAACGACATCTGTTCCAGCTGAGTTGACAGGTTTTCATCAATATATCAAAACCTCCGCTGCATGACAGCGAGCAGCAGCAGAATGTTGAAGCTTCTTGTACAGGTGTGACATGGGTAAAACAACAGATGTCTGTTTAAAAAAAATTATTTAAATCCCGCTTTACAGAACATTGAACACCTGAGCGTTTTTTTTTTTTTTTTTTTCTAATTTCAGCCATTTCCACTCAGATTTTAAAACACTTGAGGTTAGAATTATGTTCTTCCTTTATCTTTTATGTATTCTCTCACTTCCTCTTCCCTGATTGGACCACACCTCCCCTCCCTCCCTCCTCTCTCTGATGGGTACAGGACACCAAACACATGAAAAAGGGTTCAGGGTCTTTTTCCCGGCGACAGAATGGATTTGGCACAAGATGATCTGCGGCCCCAGCGAGGCCCCTGGCGAGTGAAGAGGAGGAGGCGGGATCACTTTAGTTCCTCGTCTGTGCTCTTGAACATGAGGATGGCGTTGGAGATCTTGAGGGCGGGTCCGAGCTTTATGCTCATGATTTTCACGATGTCGGTCTGAGTCAGAAGGAGGAAAGCTTCTCCATCGATCATCTGGAGAAACAAAAACAGCAAGCTGGTCACGACTGTTATGAAAACCACAAAGTTTTAAGGTCACCAATAAAGAGGAAAATCAATTCAACTATTTTAACCGCTCTCACGTGAGAGCTTGCAGGGCGTTGTTGACATTTTCAATGATGTTACTCTTCATTATTATTCATTCATCCATTCGCCTGATCTCACCTCGTCTTTGAAGAGACGAGCCTGTTCTTCACAGCCGATTAAATTCTGGACAAACCTGAAAACCTGCAACAGATTTAAGAGAAGAAAAAAAAAAAGATTAACTCACAGAAAGAAGATAAAGACAAGGCCAGCTAAGCTATAGTATTGAATTACCTCTTCAACACTCCATGTCGCCACCTGACTGGCGTGGATGCCCTGAACGCCGGGCAGCAGTTTACAGTGCTGCTCCCAACACAGGGAGAGAGTCCGGTCTGACTGTCCGCTCAGAGCTGACATAAACAGAGAGGAATACACGCCGTCCGAGGACATATCTGCAGGAATACAAATCCACCCGAGAAGACAATGAAACGGCTAAGAAGTTGGGCAGAATTCAATCGTACTTCATTGAAACATCCTAGTGGTTCTGCAGTACACGAGATAAACTCCACCCCCTAAAGCTCGGCAGGTAAAACATGATCCAAACTAACAAAACTTGAAAAACGTAGATGTTCGATCATTGTAGGCCAACAGAATTTCAGTAACCGAATTGATTCTAACTATTTATCTAAATGACTCTAATTACAACCACACATGCATCAGACATGAGGCACCTCCACCCGCCTCAGATTAACAAAAATATCAATTAACCACTGATGTATTCAGTGAACCTACTTTGATAATCTCTCTGCTGGTTCTTCCTGTATTTTGGAGGACGACCGATCCTGAAAAACACAAGTTTAAAATGAGACAAAACAAAACCTGCACATACTATACATGTCTGTGCAGCCACACCTCGTTACCTGCCGCGGTAATGAGCTTTCTTGGTCCTCTGGCCAAAGAAAATGTTTCTCTTGCACTCTGAGTCCGACAGCTCGGCCTTCAGCCTGCCCTGGTTACGCTCAGCCAGCGGGCAGCCGGATATGCAGTGATGGGCAGTGAAACGACCGGTCACATGGCCGGAACCGTCACAACCAGGAGTCGGACACTTCCTGTTTTAAAAAAACAGAGGTGTACATGGAAATAAGCTCAAAGCAGAGTTCTCACAAGTATGGAAGGATGAGTCCCACTGAAAGAAACTCAAACACATTGTTCCCTCAGTGCCGACATCCCAACGTTTTTAATATCGTAAGACATTACTGGTGACAGCAGTTGAGATACAAAAGCAATAAAAAGCATTTCTTGTGTTCGTTAGATGTGTTTTAATAATTCATTGTTTCTTGTTATTGTGATTTCTTCTCAAAAATGAAAAGGAAAAACATCCATGCTGGGAAAAGGCCTTTCCTCTGTCCACAGATATTTACTGAGGCTGATCCAAGATAAATTTTAAACATCACTCATTGTAAACATTATTTTAAAGTTTCATACTGCAGAGCTGCGTTCAGCACTGACCTGTTGTGGAAGCTGTACTTGGTTCTGGGGTGGCTGATGGGTTTACAGGGAACAGAGGAGGAGTAGGTGGTTTGACCCGTAGCAGGGAGTTCCCTGACACCTTCAGACAGGGAGAGATAGATGTTAACATTCCAAAATAGTTACACACAGACAGGACAGGTTAAGGCTCTGCTCATAGGACAATGAGTAACTAACGTCTACTAAGTAGAACTAAAACAATGTAGATATAATAACAAACTAAATTGGCAAAAACAATAATTTGATCTTTGAACACTCAGGATGACAAAATTACACACATGACCCGTCCATCCATCCATCCATCCATCCATCCATCCATCCATCCATCCATCCATCCATCCATCCATCCATCCATCCATCCATCCATCCATCCATCTTCCAGAGATAATCTCTCCAGTAGGCATTATTCCAGAAATCGCTCCCAGGAAAGGCGCTCCGGGAAGCATCCTAATCAGATGCCCAGACCCCCTCAACTGGTTCGTCTCAATGTGGAGGAGTAGCTCAACTCCGAGTCTGTACGTGGTGGAGGAGGAAACTTATTTCAGCTGCTTCTATATCCATGATCCCATATGGTCAGGGCCCATAATTCATGCCCATAGGTGAAGGTGGGTATGGAGACCACCAGTAAACAGAGAGCTTGACGTTAAAGCTCAGCTCCCTCTTCATAACAGTTGGGTACAGCGGCCTGTGGCCAATACCACAATCCTCCAGGAAAGATTAGGGAACTCAGAAGGTTCTCTCCCCTAATGAAAGGTCATTCTACAGATTGTCATGTGACAGCTCTTTTTCTGGTTTTTAATGATCTGAAACATGATTTAAATGCTCCTTTAATTTTGAACTTAATGTATTTCCAGAGTTCTTGAAAAGTACCATATATTGCGCTTGAACGTTGCTCTGAACTGAACTTGCGTTGCCTAAATATGCACATCATTTACAATAAACTGTGAGGAAATGGTGCTTCTGAAGGCCGTCTCTTCCTGTGTTTGGTCTACTTACAGCTTCCAGGTCTGGATTGGGTTCAGACAAAAGACTACAGCATAAAAAAATCACTTTGTAAGCCGACTCAGTCCGCTTGTCTGGTGTACACCAGGCTGCTGATGACAGCGATCACACTTCCACAAATGGAATAGCACCAGAGTCCATTTCATGAGAAAAAAGCATAAAGAATATGAACACTGAGATTGGCTGGAGGCAGTATCCAGTTGCCTCTAATGGCCCGAGACCGGCAATAACTGGCAAAAACAAACAACAATCGACAAACTAACACCCACACAAGCACCCTGGACACAGCCGTGCTACTGTCACATTTCATTTAAAGACTGACAGCGTTCTGAGTACTACCATGTGGTTGTTGCATTTTGGAGTCTCTTGGAGGAACTTTTAGCGGGTGCCCCGTCGCCTCACACCAGCCTGCTGGGTGGATGTCTGGATGATCTGAGTCCATCCACTCATCATAGACATGACTCCATCCATCATAATGGACCTGAAGGAGGAACAGAGGGGATTGATGGGTCTGCAGTTGCTTATAAAGATGTAGATTACAGTATCTGTATATGTGAGCAGTTCATCCCTGTGGGCCCATCAAAACAACACCACCTGGTCAATGGTGCATTCAGGTAAAGCTGTAATGGATCCGAGGGACCTTGAGGAGATATTAACCAAGACCTCGGTCACATGAGAGCGTGGTCTTCCCCCGCACGTTCAGTGAATTACCTTGATGCGGTGGGTCTCCACCTCCTCCACAGTGGCCACTCTGATTAGACCTGGACTTCTCTTATCCACAGCCTCCAGTTTCATCTGAGGCTGGAAACTGTGGGCCGCCCGCTGGAGACAGAGCAGAGGATGATGGGAAAACACACTCAGCTTTTATGCTCCTCTTGATAACAAAACATGTCGTCTATATTTTCCATCAGACTGTCAGTGATCTCATCTTGGATATCTAGTTTAGTTCTTATAATGATGTTTTTTCCCAATCAGTACCAATGTGCTCTCACTCGTACATTTTTCAGTATTTTAACACATTATCTACAGTTTAGCAAATAAAAAGGTTTCCCTTATTCTCACCACTTTGAAGGACTCAGGAACCACGGCCTGGGAACCCGTCTCCTCAAGGTACAGAGACCAGGAGAACCGGCCCTGGTCTGGGTAATCTGGCGCAGCAGCAAAACACATCACCGAAGAAATACATCCGCTCACTAAGCAAAAACCTTCATTTCAATACAAATGACCTTTAAATTTTTTTGTCAGCTTTCTTAAAAATAAACCAATTAATTAATAACCGCCTCATCAATATATTGTGATAATCATTGCGTTCATAACTTATTTTTCCACTATTGTCCAGTGTGCACTATATATATTCACCAGAACTGCAGTTAAATAGAAGTGAATAGAACAAAAGGACATCGCTGAGGACACATGAAATAATGTGACAGAGCTGTTTGAGAGGTTTATGAGTCACTCTGGCTGAACACAACAACAGCAAGCAAACTGGTTACCTTGGGGTGGTGTTAGGGGTAGATTCCTCTCTTGGCACCAACCGATGGGGTGAATATACGGACTGCTGGCATCACACCTGCAGATGTTAATATAGAGCAACAACATCTAGATTTGACATGACATTTCTGAGAATTACAATCAAACTCATAAGAGCAACGTTGTGATTTGAAGTTTTAACCCGCACAAGAAATGGTCCAACAACTGAGGTAACTGGGTGTTCAGTTCAGTCTGCTGCAGTCAATTCAGTTTGCTCCAACAGCTCTGATTTAAAATGAAACTATAATTTCTCATCATAAAACTTTGGAAAAAAACGATTACAATTTGAATAAGATGTTTGGAGCTAACAGACACTTGGTAATACACAATCACGTCTAAAAGCATATACTGAAGCAATTTGGTTTGTTTTTAGGATTTCTTCACTGGACGAAAAAGGTTGCAAACAGATTAAATACTGCCCCCTACTGGCCACAGAATGTGAAGCAACTTCTCTATTATTTTTTTTTCATTCATTCTTTGAGCTGAATAATGGATTTGTGATTGTATTGCTAGAATAATAAAATGGGAATAATTAAATATTGAGTTATGAGTTAAGATCATCTATCCATCTTCCTCCCTGCAAAAGAAAGATGGATAAGGATATAGAATGTACATCAAAAGAGAATATAGATAAAACAATATCATTTCCTCGGCAGTCAACCTTGAGGCCTCATCCAAAGAGGTGACCGGGAGGAATTTTCCTCAAATGCCCCAATGCAGATTGAGGGAATACTCACAGGAAGGTAGTGTGAGAGGGCAGTGATCATCACGATATTGTGGGACTCACACGGCAAAAACTAGGTCTTAGAATGGGATTCATTGAGCTGCTTTAACAATACAAATATAAGGTTCTTGCTTCATATGGAAATACTGAATCTATGACCGTGGCTTACCAATAGTCATATGTGTCGTCCCAGTTGTCAAAGTGAACCAGGAAGCGGTCATCCACCACGTCAGTGACAGTAGCTACACAGATGAGGGAGGGATTCATACGGTCAACGGCCTCCAGCTTCATTCCTGTGTCGAACCCACACTTAACATCCATCTGCGCAGAATACCAACAAGTTAGACTCGACTAAAAGTGACAGGCTAAAAAAACGAAGACACCTGATGGATGCCAGCCTGTACAAACATGGCTGACAATTGTTTGTCAATTAATTATTAAAGAACATTGATTATTAAGATATATACTAGTAAATATGGAGGTCTGCATCATTCCAAACAAGAATAAAGTATGACAATTCCCTTGTATTCCCTATTGGCATTGTATGCATCTAAAATCAGAGAAGACCAGGCTGGAAGTTGACAAAAAAACCCTGCAAAATCTTATACTGCAACAGTCTGCAACAGCACTATCATGATCTATGAGAGGACAAGAAAATCTCTGCGAGAGGTGCACATTGTGAAAAATAAACCTTTCATTATGAGTGTCTCTTACTGAAGTTGGAGTTCTTCCAGCCCTAAATCAGTCACCTCAATCCATTCTCGTATGTAGTTAATAAAACTACTTTTTATTAAACTGTACAGGGGCAGTTACCCTCCCAGGGCTGGCAAACAGTTCTTTGGGGGCCACTTGTGCTTTAGTCATTCTCAAATAGTTGGTCCAAGTAAACTCCTCTTCCTTGCAGCCTGCAGAAAACACACAAAGAGAGAGAGGGGAAGGGGGAGGATAAGTCAGTCTCAGCAACGGTTGCAGCAGGTTTAGTTTGAATTTGCTGTATTCACATTGTTATCAGTAGACCAGGGTTAGTTTTGGTAGTTTTCAGGTCTCTAACTTTGTAACTCTCAGCTCATGATGACGTCTGTCTCACGTCCTCTACATATAATCACTCTCACCAGCGCTGCTCGGATTGCAGACTTCCCTCCGTGTCTTGCTCTCTGCCTTGTTCTTGTTCCAGTAGCCCATTTCTTATAAGGTTCCCCCACTTCCCCCGAGACTAGACCCTGTTAAGCTGAGCTGGTCCGACTCCTGTGTTCTGGTGGCATCTTTTAATCCTCCAGCTCAGATTCTCTACTCGACGTCTGAGAGATTTTGTGCAATTACCACAGGTCCCACGGGATCTTGGTTTGATCATTTTCCTCAACACTCAACCAACTTGTGATTGTGACTCATGATATCCCGGCTTCCTCTAGAGTCACTGTTTTTATTTTATTGCTCTGAAGGTCTGAAGGCAGCTGCCATTTTCAGATGCTGCAGAAGCCGGTTGTGTCTGTGTGAGTTTCAAAATGTCCACAGCTCATCCTCTACATATAACCTCTTCTGTTACTTGTATAATGGAGTTGTAACAATCTTTTGTTCTCTGTTCTCATCCATGAACCATCTTCTTCCAGGAAGTTCAGAGGTAAACGCTACAGACTCTGCTTCAGGACATCAGCTGATTGATGCCTGATCTCAAGGGAAAGTAACTCATACTGCCACCCTGCTTCATTGTAGAAGAACAATTCTACAATAATACAGTGAGAGATATGCAATGATGATGATTCAATAGCTGTCGTGGTCAATAAAAATGACAAACTAATAATTATATGATCGAAATAGTTTTTTAAAAAAGAATAAAGGATTACAATGATTTGATGTCTGTTACAACCAGAGTGGCCAAAAGTATTCACATTCTCTACTTATTAGGAGACACTTTTGTTTAAGAAGAAAATTTCATATAAGTGCAGATTTAACATCTTACAAATGAAAAAGTACACACTCTGAAATGTACTCAATTACGGTAAAGTTAAAATCATTCAACAATTTTTTTAAGGCATCTTTAACTTATTTTGGAAGTCGGGTCACATGCCAGTTCATTTACATACACAACTTACAACTACTCTTACTGGAATAATATGTTTGCCAGTGTGGGTCAATCAGATAATTCTTTAAATATAACTTGTATTACTTTGAATTCTTTCTAAGTTAGTTTGACTTAATTCTTTACTGCAAAGTGCTCAAACGTTTCTCATTTCTGAAACAAACTCTGTTCTGTTCTCCTTGTTGTACACAATCTCCCATTGAACTAAAATTGCAGCGTCGTCATACTTTGGTCTTCACTCATCAAACATTTGGCAACATCTGTTGAGCCACATTTTACTTTAGAATTGTTTCTTTCAAGTTATATATTAATCCTGTTAAAGTGTGCGACATGCCATTTCTTCCTATTTGCTCTGTGCATTGTGAAGGTGCAGCGAGCAGTGTGACCTCTGACCTTTGGGGGTGTGAAGTTTGTGTCCTGTGCTCTCACACCAGCCTGCGGGGTGGATGTCGGGGGAGTTGGCGTTCACCCAGAAGTCGTGGCAGTCCGAGTAGCCGTCAAAATGGAGCCGCAGCCGGTAACCGCAGACCTGCAACACGATACGTGAAGAAAGTCCAACAGCGGGCTGAGGAGGGAGAAACCTGACTGACTGGCCGCCGCATGCAGAGCAGCCTGAGTGGGGTTTTGTTTTTTTTTAATGTCAAATAATGAAAAGTCGGATCATTAAGACCCATCAGCCGTGTTAATGCACGTCTGGCTCACCTCAGCCACGGTGAGGACAAAGTACATGGAGGGATGCTGCGGGTCAATGCCTTCGAGTTTCATTCCCTGCTTAAAGCCATTTTTCACCGTCGGCACCCGCTGGGTCTGAGTGACGAGAGAGCGAACGTTTCAGCTCAACACAGAGAATAGCATCAAGTGAACATAAATTATCCTTGAGGGAGAATTGGATCAGGGGGAAAACAGAGCAAGATCATGTTTTTTATCGCTCTCACACAACTTTTTATCTTTTCCTTCCAGGATCGTGGGGTTTGTTTGGCACCTGTGTTTAGGAAATGTTCAGAAAAATGGAAGATCACCGCTCTGCTGCCAGCTCCAAGCACATGATATTAAAAATTAAAAATGTGTTGCCTACCCGTGCAAGCATGGTTTTATGCATTTATTTATTGGACTATAATTACCAGGATAAAACAATGAGATTTAAAATCTCTTTTATAAAGGAATCTGGCCAACAATTTGACCTACAGTTAAAATGAAGTCATAGTAGTAACAAGCTGGAAACAAGGGGAATACGTGTGTGTGTGTGGGGGGGGGGGGGGGGGGGGGGGTGCGGGTGCGGGTGCGTGTGCGTGAGATACTGGCTCAGGATAAAATCACCCTCTATGATGAAACGTACCTCCTGGAAAAGCTTGTTAGGAGCCGCAACACTTTTGGTGTCCTCCAGATACTGAGCCCACGTCCACTGCTCTGTCTTGCTGTCTCCACCTTCACCGCCGATGCATTGATTTAAGGACAATACAGCAAAATATTAGGAGAACATGCATGAAGCCAACAACATCATGCCAGTTCTCAATGAAATATGTATCACAACAATCTCTGATGCAATTGCTGCATCACATAATCCACTGCCGCTCCTATTTAGACGCTTCTCTTCAGAGAAGCTTTTAAGCAAAGGAAGGGAAAGTAATTGAATATTATAGAGAGGGGTGAACGTGAACGAATGTTTTAGCTGCGATTGCTTTAAACTGTGGTTGCTATTTTTAATTAGATACTTCAGGATAATTAAATGAGCAGGTCAAATGCAAATGAAATATGATTGGGTTTGTAACAACCAATAACCTGATAAAACAGTCAAACATTTTTTACAACCAAGATTTAGAGGGAATGTTGCAGAATTTGTCTCTTCAATGAATGAATATGATGACTGATGATCCTTCCAACATACTGGAGCTATTTATGATAAGAAAACTGCACAAAAATCTCCAAGAAAGGTTTTTATTTCCAAGAAGCGCAGCAGTATTTATATATTATTTATGTATTACTACATTACTGACTGCAGTTAATAGATTTTAAAAGGATTTTTAATGCTATTTACAATCATGTAAAAACTCATTACATTATGGGCAAAATGTATTTATGATAATGGATCAAATATCTTATTACACTATCAGCAAGTTATTATGTTCTGGGCTTTAGCACATTGAAAAATGTTGCTATTATTCTTATTCTTATTCTATATTATTGGCAGGTATTACATAACTGGCTAGTATTACTGTTTTAATAGCAAAATATGCCTCCAGACTTTTGGACATCCAGGGTTTGTTTCATACTTTATATGTTTAAGGCAAATTTAACAAAAAGTGAGCAAGACTTCAAAAATGTATATTCTGTATGGAGGATTTTTCTTTTCTTTTATATTTCTTCATCTGCAACAGCTCCATAAATGATTCATTTTAAGAGTCTGGGTTAAATTTTCAGAGATTTTAAATGTCTTGAACTTCCAAAGTAGCAGATCCTCTAATGGATTCTTGCTGCTTGCCTGCTTGTTTTGGAAATCTGCATCTTTGATGAGCAACGATCCACATGTAAAGAGGTTTTTTTTTTACCTCCTCTGATGTGTCGACCATCTGTTTTAGAATCGTCCCCCTTTTCATCCTGAAACACATGTATCGAGTATCGAGTATCACAACTGAGTGAATATAAAAAGGTCATTGAAGGGAGCAGGTTTAGATGAAGGTTGTACCGTTCCCTCCATGTCCGAGTCTTCATCAGATGGACTCAGGTACTCCTTCCTCTTCCTCTTCCTCATAGGTTTGAGGTGATCAGGGTTGAGGGAGGAGACCCTGCCGCCTGCCGGCACCTTCTCCACACTGACGCTCCTCCTGAGGAGCACAGAGGTGGCACTTCATGCAAACGTAGGTCGTAAAGGTGAAGGAGATGTTGTGTACGTACTTTTCAGGGATGGGGTCTCGACGTAGCTCCTCTGTGAATTTCCTGGGCGCTCTGGGTTCGTAGTTTTGCTGTCCGGGTCCAACCTGGTGTTCAGGTTTGACCGGCACCAGCCTTTCCGGCTCCACAGCTCGCACACAGTTTACAGGAGCCGGCACATCTGACACATAAGAGACAGATTTTAGACTTTGGAGATTCTTCTTTTAAGCATGTCTGAATATTGTTGCTCTGGAGCCTGCAGCTGCAGCCTCTTCACATGTGAAGAGCAGTGCAGCCGTTGATACAATTATTACTCATTTCTGTTTGTTCAAGTGCTTCAAGTGCCGAGGCAGGCAAGTAATGCATGCAACATTCTACAACACCTGCAGCACATACAACCATTTCATATTCCTGTAGTACAATACGGCATCAGATCGTTTGCATGACAGCTATATATTATTCACAATGCACTGTATTATAGAAGCAGCCCTTCACTAACATAGTGGTTAGCACGTCAGTATTCTTGGTTTGAGGTTGGATTTGAAGGTTTTCCAGTGGGTTTTGTACATTCTCCCTGTGTGTGCATGGATCCAGAGGGTAGCCCACATTTACCTATATTCAGCCAGGGTCAGCTCTCGCTTCCTGTAATTCTAAGTCGGATTATTAGTATAACAGACTGGATGTTGAAAGTCAAAAATGTTTCAATACCATGAAAACTAGCCAGTTTGATGGCTGTGTATCAGAAAAAAAGTTTGGAAAAATGTAAGAAAAAGCATGAAAGGAAGCAAAGATAATAAATCCCACATGGCATCAGGGTTTCAGAGAACAGTGTTCTGGTGAAGAGGTGCCTGATGTTACTCCACCCTTATGTAACCATGACTCCTGACTACCTGGCTTGATTGGAGCACTTTCTGCGTCAGCGGATCTCCCAGAAGTCCCTGCTGCCACCGCGGCTGCTGGTTCAGCTGTGCTGCTGGTGGTCCCGGGGGTGATCAATGTGCTCAGAGTTCCTACGTCACTCACACAGAACTACACACACACACACACACACACACACACACACACACACACACACACACACACACACACACACACACACACACACACACACACACACACACACACACACACACGCATCAGCGGCTCATCTGTCATAATGCATCTTGATGTGTGACCACGTCTTTGATCCAAACTTTTTTCTCACAACAACTCGTCATGAATTTTACATGGGCGACGCGCCTGCTGTTCTCTTCATTTGTTCTCATCTCTTTCACAGCCTGGTAGATTTGACGGTTTATTCAAGAAGATTTGTGGATTTCTTTTGGATATATATTGCCAGAAGTTTAAGTATTGCACATTGATATTATTAAAAAGTAATTTGGAGAATTGGTGCTGATATGAGGATTAGTTTCAAGTGTGTGCTTGGAGCCATACTTGAGGACTTTTTACACAACGTATTCAACTTTGCTATTTTCAAAACCATAACTCCACTATGGACACCTACAATCAGAATTGACACTGAAATCTTTTCATCTGCATGTTTGTAGTTTATTCTTTTAACATGACTGCTTTGTGTCTACATTTGGATACCATTTTATATAATGCATTTTGTATTGAGAAATGTATTTTGAATGTAGATATCTTATACAGTTAATGTAATCAGAGCTCGGCACTAACAAAGTAAATATACTCTAATTCTGCCTCTGTATGTATTTTGAACGGTACAGTACTTGTGTTTTACTGGGGATCCATTGCTTTAGAAAGCTTTCTTTTTTTGACCCCTACATTTTAAGACAAACCTAAAAGCAGATTGACGATCCGCTCAAAGAGTTTAAAAACAGAGGACAAACCAAAAACTACACAAAAGAGACTAAAAAGCTAATCCAAAGAAACATGATTATACAGCTGGTAATGAATAGAAACTACTTGAAGATGTGGAGAGTTAAAACAACTTCCTCAACATTGTTTTAAACATAAAGGCTGTTTCTTAAGACAGCGATTGACTATTTAAAAGAAATATATTCTACGTAGTCCAACTGGAGCGTAAAGTGAGATAAACTGTGTGATGTGAAGTGGAGCGAGGGTATTGAGAGCTTTATAAACAAGCAGAAGGTGTTTGAACCAGTCAGCTAGGCAATAAAAAGCACTTTTACATGGAGTTAAAGGTTTTTGTTGGCATCTTCTAGAGTCTCCTCAACATGAAAACTGATTTCATATAAGAAATAATGCATTTCTGTCACTGGTGGTACATCTAGTGGATGGTATTTGTAAGAGGACAGTAATGATGTGAAAGTAAGAACTATCAAATAGAAGGAAGGAGACATGATGCAGAGAAGATATGAAGTATCCTGAACTTGATGTCTGTGAGAGGAAGAAGTAGCATCATGGCTGAAAGTGAAGCAGGCAACAGCGACAACACAATTCCCATCAATGGCTCAAATTGGGAATGAGTCGAAATCTCCTTCAGATATCTGCTTCAATACTGTAATTCTACAAGTTGATACTTTAAACCCTTCCGTAGTCCCTGAGTGGATTTCATGAGGTCAAAAAGAAAATATAAATTAAAATTAAATTGAGTCTACTTGATGCACCTATTATGGCTTTTTCAATTCACATGGTTCATGCTTGTGGGCGTACCTTTACCTATCTTCTCTTCACGCAGGCAATATATATTAATATTCACTCTACAGCCCTCAGCCACCCCCCTTTCCACCCTGGTCATACGGTCTGTGTGGTCTTTCAGGTTTGCTTGAATGAAAAGTGAAATCAGGTTAAACACGCTACAAGCATTTGCACTTCTCCTCGAATGAGAAATGTGTGTACTTCTACCACTTCTGGTGCTCTCTGATCCAAATGTTAAATTTGAATTCCACCGCTTCATGAAATGAACTGCAGTTGAAGGCTCAGATCGTCTCAATGGCAGGAAAGCTTGAACGAGTTTGTGGTGTTGAGATTGGTCGTGTTGTGTTGATATTCACATCTGGTTACCTTGAGGTTGCTACTGGGCAGGATGGCCATCCCCTCCTTCCACTCCAGGACGTGCACGATGCTGCAAGCTCCGCCCACCTGTGCCGTCAGGGCCGGCGTGGCCATCTCATTGGCTCTGACGCCTTTACCTGGGTTTCCCACGGCGACCGCTGGAGTCACTTCCAGTTTCTGATGACCAGGAGCTGAGAAAAGTGTTGTATCAGAAACGAATAACTTTTATCAAGCACTGTCGCAGTACAACTGCTTTTTCCAACTTATTCTGACTTTAAAAAAAAATATTTCCATGTTATTCAGTATAAAGTATTTTATTAAGACTCTGTGTTTGTTTGGAAGATTTGACATGAATCTTATATCAGGCATCTCATTATAAAAGTACAACATATTATATGAGGGGCTTTTTTAAAACCAAGAAGTCAAGCATGGAATAAATGTGGTAGCTATTATAAATAAGTAAGACCTGTGGTTATTACAGCTTGTGACGGGACTCCCCTCGGAGCAACAAAGAGCCTCAGAAGAGTCTGGGGATCAGGGCGTTGTCTTTTCCCAGCGTGATTTATTTCCTTTATTCAACTATTAAAGAAATCATGATTTTATTTATTTATTTGTTTATTTATTTATTTAATTTTTTTAAGAAATCATGATTGAAAAAAGCAAGTCGGGGATAAAATAACCTTTTTCATTAAAGCACATTGTAAATAAATGCACACACACACACACACACACACACACACACACACACACACACACACACACACACACACACACACACACACACACACACACACACACACACACACACACACACACACACACACACACACTCAAACTAGCTCAAGGGTGGTTTATGCTTGTTATTGTCTGTGGACCCCAACAGTAAGGGGAGTGTGATGTTGTTTCAGCTCTCTTTGTGTGTATCTGTGTGAAAATCCCTTAATTACATCATCACAAACTAATAATTGGCTGCTGACAAATATAAGCAAAGTATAGAGTTACATTATGACATCATTAAAGGTAACGGAAAACCAATGTCAAAGTCAACTTTTCGAGGAGGAAATGTGTTTCATGTCAAGCAGGTCAACAAGTCATAGTTATTTAAATTCATTATTTGCCGATTGAAAGCACGCTATGTTAATAGTTGAAATGTATTTCTTTATCTTCATTAATATAGACTTAATGACAAAAAACTGGTTTAATTTTTTTCTTGATCAATTAAACAATTGCTTAACTTTTCCATCAATAAAAACTGCTTCTGCATGACGTAATGCAAGGGTATCAGCCTTTCACATTATATCCACAAGTCCTTGAACCAGACAGTTTATACAAAGTTTCTGGATGTAATTTATGAAACCTGTGAATCTAATCGTAACAACCACATAGCAGACAAAGCCTTGAGTTCAGAGTAACAACCCCCTTTGGACCTCCTGGTGCAGAATCAGTGATTAACAACAATTCTTAATTCAAATAATGAAGTGATTTTATTGGCTGAGTCAGTATTGACAGCTGCATCTCAAAACATTAGGATAACATTGACAAACTAATTGTTTTGTAAGTTATTTCTTCACTCATAACACATTAACTAAAACACGTCATGCACTTCTAAAATATAAATTTTTCTTAAATTGGAAAATAAATTCAATTTTATATTATGAAATGATATTCTGAGAAACTGTATTTTTAATGTTGATAATTGTTCAGTTAAACTAATAAAGAACCAGTAAAAATGACTTGGAATATTTCAGTTTAAGTGTAATGATGTCAAATATATGGGAGTCTGAATGAACTTATCTGAAAAACGATCCCATGAATTGTATTCTACTTTTTAAGATGCTCATGGAAGTCCTGTCTCAGGGGATGAAGTCATCAGAGGACAAGCTCAGCTGGAAAACACACACGTCTGGTGTGATTGTCTGGTGTCAGCATCAGAGCTCAGCTCACCTGGTAGGAGGAGAGCTGTGGTGGTGTGCGGCTGGGGCCGGGCTTTCTTCGCCACGCTGTCGCTCCCGCAGATGAGGATGGTCTCGCTGGGGGACGAGGACGTGGGCTCCACGGGGGCGGAGTCGGGTTCTTTGGGTGGAGCCTCTGTGTTCACTTTGGCGCTCATGACGGCGTCCCTCTATATTGTGCTCGACCACTGAAAAGCAGGAGATGAAGGAGGGTGTGCAGTTTGCATGTTCTCCATGGGATTGAATTCGTTTCCTCCCAAATATGAATTTGAGGTTAATTTTTCATCTCTAAATGTACCCGCATGCGTGTGATCATAACTGGTTTAAAGCATTATAGAAGATCAATGGCTGGAACTCAGGGGAGGTGTGGCACTGATGTATGAGGTCATTGACCACATCTTCTCCTCAAACCTTCAAGGATGATGGTAGATGTTGGATCTCACTTTTCATAGTGTGTAAAAGGATTTGGACCAGTGAACATTTCATTGATTGAGTGGTCAGTGGGTCAATCAATCAATTGATTGAAGATGCTATATGTGGTATTGGAAGAAAGAAAAATTACTTTGTTAGTAACGTCTTCTCCTCCCTGTCCACATAGGCTGCAGTCAAGGACACTGCACTGTCTTTTTAAGATGACATGCTGTAATTTATACAATCTTTTTGCAATTAAGCCATTTTACCAGTTTTTTTAAAAGAGCTGATCATTTTGTCAACATAGAAACCAATGGCAATTGTTACCATCAGCCCTATAGTCTATTAGTGAAAGGTACCTGTCAACATGACTTAAAGCCAGTTAAATCTGGGGGGGGGGGAGATAACACGTCACTCACACAGAACTACACACACACACACACACACACACACACACACACACACACACACACACACACACACACACACACACACACACACACCTTTACCAACACTCACTTGTGGTATGGCACATAATGGAAACAACAATGATCATAGCCTGTAAATAAATTTTTAAAGGATAAATAAATGTTTGATTGACTGATGAGCATTTGAGGAGTATTCATTAATTCAAACCTTTACGTATGACTGTCATATGTGGCATTGGAATATAGCAAATTGACTTCATTGGAAACTTCTCATTTTGTTTTTCTTCTATTCAAACTTGTTTCTAAAAAAAAAATAGTATTCCAAAAGCTTCAGCATCATCATTATCTATACTCAAGTGTTACAGTAGTAAACTTCAGACTATAGACTCCCAATTTTGCGAGAGATTTCACTCAACAAGAAAAACAAACCCAAATCCCCCCCCAATTTCATGCAAAACAAACCATGACCTCGAATAACTTTTTTCTCAGCCGTCCATTACCCTCCAATGAAAGCAGGCAATAATGGAGACACACCAATATTTACGAACAAGCATCCACACACACACACACACACACACACACACACAACCAGACTAAAATACAGCATTTCAGTTAAAATGGCGGAGGATCTGAAATCCTTGAGGCAAAACATGTGTAAAAGCAGTCTCTCAATTCCTGTGAAAATCCCATTTAGTGAAAAAATGAAGGCTGTCAGCCGTTCCAGCAACATCTCTAATGAATGAGCAACATTTTCACCTCCAAACATCGTCAAGCAGCTTGGAAATTAACAGAAACCTGGGCGCAGCCGCTTCTTGGAATAAAATGTGTTAATGTCGAGAACATTAATCACACCCCGGCGCCGGAATCAGATGTATATATTTAAGATGGGGAAAGCTTTGTGGTTCATAACATCCATAACGCCAAAACGCTTCAGCCAAAGGAGAAAAAAAATGAAAATAAAAAACAAACTGACGCTCGTCCTTGTGATGCCGCTGTCAATTAAATAAATGCGTGCTTTTGTTGCGGCAAAGTTGCAATTCTGAAATTAATTCGTGTTTGCAGATGTCAGGAACTGAAATTTGGCTTACCAGCTCTGATCTCCTGCGGCTCCGGGGCTGCCAGTGCGCATGCGTCGGCCCACAGTACAGTCACCGCTCGTCGGGCTGTAATGAAACGCCAAAAAAGACTTCCAGCTCCGCCGATCCACTTCCACTAATGGTCGATAAGTGAAAATAATGTAGTGCCGCCATCGATCACACTGGAGACGGTTCACAACCTCACCGTTTTACACCAAATGTACACAATCTGCATCTGCCTCCAGTAGCAATAGCGTTTCCCTTTATCTGAGGCTTTGCAGCCTTTAATGAAAGAGCATTTATTATATAATTAGCAGGATATAGGTCATGTCGATACTGCAGTCAGGAGTTTTTGTAATCGTGACACAAAGCAAGGCAACACCCCCATGTTGTTTAAGGTTTTTATTTGAACATACATTGGCAAGGAAAACATTTATTAAACCTCATTCAAGGGGAAAAAAAAACTGTTCCACAAAAACAGAGTGACTATTTGGTGAAAGATATTTATTCCACCCACAAGCAGACCAATCCAGAGATTTTAATGCATATAGCCTTCAAGTTCAACTCCACTGCTGCATGAACCTATTAAACTAGTCCAACTAAACCTTAATTAATCCTGCAGAAAAAAGAAATTAGTTCACTGGGGTTACAGTCAGCAGTGTGGGAAATGCATTAAAGGTGGGAGACTGCCTTGGAGGTATTGAAGCTCTTATCAAAATTTAAACTGATAACCAGACTAACTTGCCTTAAAAAAAATAAGAAATAAAAATCCATCGTTGCAAACAACTTTGTGGCTATTACGTGGTATGTACATGAGGTTAGAATGTATTTTATTGAACCACCTACAAAGACAGATGTTTTTACATGAAATACAAACCCCAAGTTCCTTGTAAATAAGTTCTGTGGTGGTATAAGCTCTTGCAACCCAGCCAGACATTGTTAAACACAAAGGCTGACAGTCCCCGAAAAAGCGAGCGTGAAGTCTGCTGATCAAAAAAGGGGGGAACAAAACTGACTGCAGTGCTGCGACCAGATGCTACTTTTCTCCCCCAATCACCACAAAATGACAAAACAAAACTGACATCTGTGGATCAGACAACTAAAATGGCCATTAACTGCTCAATCTGCAAACTCCCCAAAAATATGCTGCAAACTGAGTAAAAGTGAGCTCAAACACCTGTCAATAAATGGATGTTAATCAAATTTGTGGATTCAACTCCCATGTCCTAGCTTTCTACATTCATGCAACACCTTTTTTTTTTATGATTCAGACATTTTAATGCAATGAGGCAGCTTATCCAAACCTTGTCAAAACAGCTCATGCCACTCATATGCAATCTGCACATGTAACATGTTAAAAGACAAATGAAGGCCTGAGGGAGAAAAGTAGACCAGTCAGGAAGCATAAGCCTGTTATAACACTGCTCGCTATGTACAGCATGAAGATCATGTTCAACAGTAAGAAAAACACCTCCACTAATCCTGAGAAGCTGACCTAGACCGCGAGCGGGACCTGGAGCGAGAGACTGAACGTTTCTCTCCTGACTTGGAGCGGCGGTCCCCCTCCTGCGGGGACGGCGAGCGGGAGCCAGATTTGACGACGCACTCCTCCTTCCCATTCTCCATCGGAGAAGCTGAACGACTGCGGGATTTCTTGTCTGCAGACATCTCCTTTGATCGACTGCGAGAATCTCGCTCTGATTTCACCTTGGAGCGGCTCTTTGAGCGGGACTTAGATTTCCGGTCAGCCGAACGAGAGCGAGATTTCTGAGAGCGTGAGCGAGACTTTGACTTGCCGGAGTGAGAACGAGACCTGCGAGACTTTCTTTCTCCCGACTTAGAGCGAGACTTCCTCTCAGACCTGGAGCGGGAATGCTGACGCCTCTTGTCACTGCGGGATCGAGATCTGTAAATAGAATAGAATAATTTATTGTCATTGTACAAGTACGACAAAATTGAAATAAAACTCTTGTTGAGAGTCAACGAGACAAAAGATCAAATCTATCAAAACATGTAAATGAAAGGAGTAAAACAAATGCCCGGGTGTTTTGTTCACGAAAGCTTAAGTCCTACTGGATTTACTCTCGATGTGCAGTTTTCTTGAAAACATTCCGGCTCACCTGGAGCGACTCCTGGAGCGGCTCCTAGAGCTTCTATGACTCCTGCTCCTGGAGCGACGGCGACTACGAGATCTGAGGGTGAACGACAAAAGTCAAAAACGTGAGCTCGATAAACTACCAACATGCACTAAGAGCTTCAAGCACAGCTGGCATGAATCCCACCTGGAGCGACTGCCAGAATAGGACCTTCGCCTACGATGTCGATCCTCCACCAGGCGAATCTTCCGCCCATTGATGTCTGTGCCATCCAGCTTGTCCAGAGCCCTCTTCATGTCGGATTGACTCCTGAACTCAATCACGCCCTCATTGGTGCGTTCTTTATGGGCGTCGGCATATGTCACCTCACCTGCCTGGCGCATAAAATCCTAGTAGACACAAAAGCAGTTTTTTTTATTTCATTGATTGCCACAGACAGCACAAAACTCAAAAAAACAAAGGTATGAGTTGATATATTCACCTTAAGGTCCTGCCAGCTGCAGCGACTGGACAAGTTCTCCACGATGAGGCGGTACTCAGTACGGACAGGAGGTCCATACTTCTCTCTGCCAGTACGGGTCCGGCTGCTATAACCGCTACCTTCAAAAACAACAGCACGGGAACTAAAGTCAGAAACATCCAAGCTGATCAAGCTTTAAAATAATTACTAGTCTGGGCTATCAAGTGAACACAAAGCTAGTGATTTTTCCAGGTCCAAGGTGGTATCAATTTTAATTGAATATTGAAAGGAGGCCCTATGATCCCATTTTCTCAAAAACAAAGCTTCAGATAGTGATCTACAAGCCACTGCACGGCTCTTTAAAGTTTGTATTGTTCAGCATTTTGAGTTGTTTTCTGCCGCAAAGAACACCACTGCATCTGTTTCCGGCAATACAAAGCGTGTCTGACTCCAGTACATCACACTGTGATGCCTTAGCTGCTTAAACAAATGGACAGTGATGTTCTTTCAAGACCTCTGAACCCTGTAACACAAACAGAAAAGAGGCATCCACAAAGGTTGCGGTCAAGGACACTGTTCAATCTAATTAAGAAAGCATGGTGTAAAGACACACCAAGCTTTTGGTAATAGTAATATGAAATGTCATTCATGTTTTGCACTTACATATCTTTAAATTGTAAGTTGTTTTTTTATTATACTAGAGCCGATCCACTTATGTTTGCTGTCAACATAGAAACCAATGGCAATTCTCACCATCACCCCTGGTCTATTGGCAAAAGGATGCTGTCATCATGGCTTCCGGTTAGGTCAGCCAAGGATCAAGGGGGGGCAAAGGTCACACACACATTGTAAGGTGAAAGCCAAGGCCAAACGGGACAGGCAGTCATCTTAGCCAGTCATCTTTAGCCTCAATGGACTCTCAGCCTCAGCCCGCAACTGGACTCTTTCAAATTGAAACATCAAGGACTTTGTTAATGTTGAAGATGAAAAAATACGTACCAAAGTAAAAAAAATATATATATACACATTTCACATGAAAATGTTAGTCTAGTCCAACAGATTCAACTAATACTGAACTAGCTAGATGTGTTATTTGCTTTTTATATTGTGGTGTAAACATCAAAACTGGAACTCCACACCTTGTTTACATATAGAGGTCTAATCTAAAGCCTTCTCCACTCTGATCACTAATGGCTGTGGCTTGCAGATTGTTGCTCCTTGCAGATAATGAACCACTGAGCAATGACGTGTGGCTCATGGTCACTGAAGTGGAGCACAAAACCTGCAGGTCACAAACATGCATAACTGCACAGCAGATGACCAATAAACTTATTTAGCTTCATTATGTGAATAAAAGGCTGCCCATTATATAATTTTGAGTATATGCCACATAGCTAATCATAATCAACATACAGGTGACTCAACATCCACTTTAAAAAAATTGCATAGCTTGATCTTTGGCAAGACTTGAGCAGCTAGTTTCCACATTACCGTCAGTACAACACAACGATTCTGTGAGTGCAGCCCACATCGAAACCTTACCCCAGGTGAAAAGGGGAAGACAGGGTATCTTGCATAAGTCTGCACTTACTGCGCCCACCACCCCCGTAACCCCCACCGTAGCCGTCCCGATCTCGCCGCGGGCCCCGGGCATGCTCCACGATGACCGGCTCCCCACACAGATCCTTTCCGTTCAGCTCGTACACCGCGTCGTCGGCGTCCCGGTTGTCTTCAAACTCCACGAACCCATAGCTGCGAAAGGAAATGCACATTTTAAACCAGAATTACAACAGAAATAACACCGAAACGGTCTCCGGGCGACAATGAAGCCACGGGCTAGTTCATGTTAGCTTGGCCCACGCATTAGCAAATAAAAAGACGCCATGTTGGCCATGCGACACTTTACAAACAGGCAGGAACAAACTTCAGATAAAATGTCTGACTCGTCCACACTGGCCACGTTTTGAATGAAAATACCCTTATCGTGTCACGAGCTCGCCTAAATGATCAAATATTTGGCATTTGCACTAAAAAGCGTCAAACGGGGCACAGTTCGTGGTGACGTCGTTCGCACGTACACTTAGCATTGATGCTAACTTGAAGTTGCACGCTCGCACGTCCACGAAATGCTTACCCGTTTTTTAAGTCTATCTCCATCAGTTTTCCATATCCACTGAAAAATCGCTGGATGTCCTTTTCGCGGACATGAAAGCTCAGCCGTCCGATGTATACTCGGGGCATTGTTATCAGTTTTTTCTTCTTTCTCTACAGCTCGCGGGAAAACTCGATGCCAGTGCCGCCGATTCCGTGAAGAGACCCTCGGAAAGCGGGCGGGGCATCCAAACGCAGCCAACCAATCAGCGTCAAGCACACAGCTCTGCCAGCGGGTGCCAGTGGGGAAAACCAAGATGGCGGTGTAGTGGGCGCCGCCATATTTAGTTCCTGGTCGCCGCCATCTTGAAATAGTGCAATGCGGAAGCATGGATGGAAATGACGCAAAATGCAAGCAATGCCAGTGGGGAAACCCAAGATGGCGGTGTTGCAGGCGCCGCCATATTTAGTTTGCGGTCACCGCCATCTTGAAATGGTGCTATGCGGAAACATGAACGGAAATGACGCAAAAATTATGCAGAGGAAGTTACGTGTATAGCAACCGACCCACAGGGAGTGACGAAACGGACTGAACATGAAGGAAGTTACGTACACGAAAACAATCAAGCACACAGAGTTCGTTTTCCAAGGAAATAATGCACAAATAAACATACTGATAAACTTAATCAAAATCATGTGTTAAATATAGCTTATATTATACCAAACTATATAAATATACAATACAAACATAAATTTAATTTGCAATTCTCTTACCAGCCGACATTTCACACATTTTAAAGATCTTAAAAGCACTCCCAACAGCTGCAATTTAATTAAATCTGATCAATTCACAAGGTCCAAAGAGTTTAACTAAATTTCATTCAAATTAATCTTGCAGTAATATGCATTACCACTTTTCTGATTAGATTTAAAAGCATGTGATAATTTTTTCTTGTGTATGTATATATATATCATAACACATTTTCTTCACTCGTGATTATCATTGAGCATATTATTATGACTTCTTGCACAGGTTTAGCAAATAATGCTTTTCCTTATTGCATTGTTTACCTTATTTGCAAAAACGTCCAAATAAAATGACATTCACGAGAACTCATACAAGAAAGTGAGTGTAACACAGGGCCTCATAGGTATTTTCAACACATTGGAGCCTCTCTTGCCCAAAATGGTTTCTTGATAAAGAAAACATGCAGATTTGTTAAACTGATGGTTACGGAAGAGTTTTTACGGAAGAGTTTTAGGGCCAATGAAGAAAAAAAAAAATTCGGAGGCTAAAAAAAAAACAACCTTTGTGGCCCCAGAAAAAGTCGAAAATCAAAGTCGAGATTTTTTTTTTTTCACGGAGAGACGTCTATCCATCCCTCATCATTTGCCCGTAGATGTGAATTCACATTAAATCACTTAATTCTGACTGTCTCGGGTTGCTTACTGCTTATGGACATGTGATTTTACACAGGATTTCCTTGATTAATAAGAACACATTTAAATAAGCAGCCTGGGATCCGTGCCTTTGTCCTTTGTACTCGACGAACTTCCGTGACGGAACTTATGGAAGTACGGAAGAGTTTTAGGGCCACTGAAGAAAAAAAAATTTGGAGGCTAAAAAAAACAAACCTTCATGCGCTTCAGAAAAAGTCGAAAATCAAAGTCGAGATTTTTTTTTTTCACGGTGGAAAGAGAAGTCCATCCATCCACACGCCAGCGCGTGTGACTGCTTCCTCAAAATGCACATCAGGCAGTTTAATGAAGTGATGAAAAGATGCTTCAGGTCAGAATCTCGCTCATAAACACGGAGCAGTTATCATCAGTATCAGGACTAGAAGAGACGGAGCAGCCTGCTGCCTGGTTCCGTCGCGGAAGTTCGTCGAGTACGAAGGACAAAGACACGGATCCCAGGCTGCTTATTTAAACGTGTTCTTATTAATCAAGGAAATCCGGTGTAAAATCACATGTCCATAAGCAGTAAGCAACCCGATATAGTCACAATTAAGTGATTTAATGTGAATTCACATCTACGGGCAAATGATGAGGGATGGAGAGACGTCTCTCGGTGGAAAAAATAAATCTCGACTTAGATTTTCGACTTTTTCTGGGGCCACAAAGTTTTTTGGGTTTTTTTTAGCCTCCGAAAAAAAACTCTAGAACTTTGATTTTCGAGTTTTTTTGGGGCCACGGAGGTTGTTTTTTTTTGTAGCCTCCAAATTTTTTTTTTCTTCAGTGGCCCTGAAACTCTTCCGTATAGGGATAGATAGACGTCTCTCCGTGAAAAAAAAAAAATCTCGACTTTGATTTTCGACTTTTTCTGGGGCCATGAAGGTTTTTGTTTTTTTTTAGCCTCCAAATTTTTTTTTCTTCAGTGGCCCTAAAACTCTCCCGTAGATGGTCAACTATGTAACCATGTTTGTATTTTTTTTTTCAAATATATTTTTGCTGAATGATTTGTGCTTTAGGTGCTTTTTATGCCTTCACTTTTTTTTCTTCACGAATCAGAAACGAAAGCGTCCAAGTGTTTTCTAATGAATTGACCCAGGGTTCGCTTCAGTGTTGGAGTTTCAAGGATAACTTCCATAAAAGTAATCCCTGGTGGTTTTTAGTAAGTGCATGCATTTACTTCTATAGTCCAAAAACATGCATTAGAAGTTAATTGAAGACTCTTAAGTTGCTGGTCTGTATTTACACTGTGATGAACACTGTGATTTGTCCAGGATGTGACCTGACTGGGTTCAGGTCTAGCTCACTGTGACCCTCAGTTAGATGATGTGGTTTCCAGGATGATTGATTCCCTGGTTGCAACATCTGAACCAGCACAAGGACAAAAAAAAACCCCAAAAAACCTCAATTCTATAAAGTATGACCCAGTTGGGAGAACTGTCACATGTATGTTAGTAAACGTGATACAAATTTGACCATTGAACAGTTTCATCACACAAGCAGCAATAATGCAAATGCAGACGAAATGATGGAGAGAGTAGAGTATTTTATTTTTGTAAAAACCAGGTTTTAAAATGTTTCCGACCAGACCTTCATGTCCAAATTGCTCTCACACAAAAACTGAATCAGTATCATGTGGCCAACATTACTCAACGTAAACTCATATCTGTGTTTATGGTGTATATTTCTTGAATGACACTGGAAAGATCATGAGCCTGTCGGAGGAGAGCGACTCAAGGAGCCTGCTAAGAAGATGGCTTATACTATTATTTTTCAGGGGTGTAGCATCAGCACAAGAAACCTGTTCCTAGATGTTTTTATTTATTTTGATGGCTCTTGCTGAATTTCCACTTTCTATTAATATCTGCTGATTTGAGGTCGCAGAAATTAACAATCGCTCATTGATGCCACAATACCAAATGTGCTGCTTAATTTTAGTCTCACACACAATCTCCACATCACACTTGTATTAATGGTGCTCCCCCTTAAAAAGCCTAAAGTAATTAACTATCTGACCTTCAGCTTCAAAACAAAGGATCTCTTTGTCAGACGCCTCTCATAGAGACACTATTCCTTTTGTATTCCAGTTGGAAGAGTCAGATTTTACATTATATTGTGTAGGCAAACATTTTGTGCAGCCACTTCATCGAATTTTGGGCTGAACCAGAAAAAGAGCACAATGTTTAACATAAGCTACATGGATTTCAGGAAGAAGCAATTGAAGGTGTTGTTACAGAGCAACCAAGCTGCGATATTGTAGATTATCTTGCCTTTACTATAATTTGGCTGATTGTGTGGAGAAATGTTTTTCATCTGAAGAAAAACTCCTGACTGTGTGTGTAAAGCAGAAAAAAAACAAAAACAGTATCAAGCATTGAAGCTGTGTTAAATCAGGGTTGTCTTGGAGGAATTAAGAATCACAGCAAATGGAGAGAAAAAAAAAAAGAAACTAGTAGTGGAGGGTCCATCAGTCAAACAAATCAAATGCATCCAACAGTGCACGTGGTGCTCATCATCATCTTTCGCTGCCTGAACCCCATCCTGCGAGCTTTTACATACTCTCTCACCCTGTCTGCTCAGGCCATGACACACCTACACAACAGCCAAACCCTCCCGCAGTTCGATTCAGCGAGTCCTTTTAGCAAATCGAGGGGGCGTCCAACCTCTGCCTCGGCCCCCTTTGAGGGGAAAAGGTGAGGGCCGGGACAAGAGGGGGCGAGCCCAGTTTTCATGGCTGCTAGTTGGCTTTGGCGCGGAGCTGCGCCCTCTTGCCCGTCACAGCCTGGAAACCGGTCTTGATGCTGGCGACGGAGCAGCGAGAGTGGCACGTCTCACACTGCAGGAAATAGAGACGAGTGTCCTTCTGCAGGATGGTCTCTGGGGAGCGGCAGGTGTGACACGTCACGTATTCCTCTGCAGGGACGAGAAGAGACACACGGGTTTAAACTAAACCCCCACGACACAATTCCTCCTCAATTTGATAGAGAGACGGATTTCTACTTACTGATATATCTTCTCAACACATTTTCTATTTGTTTCTGTTGAAATCTGCCTTTGATCACAAGCTGGTTGTTTCCGTCTATGGAGCCGCTGTCCACAGAAAAGGCACAAGAGAAACATTACAAACTACACTATTACGATCAAACACAAAGTCACCACACCACTCTGAAGTTACCTTGTTCCCAGCTCAGCCAGCAGAAACGCGAGCAGATGTTTGGGCTGACGATGCAACCTGCAACAAAGAAACGTGAAAGTGAGATTCACAGAGTGATGCAGCACATTTCAGGGGAGAATAAACTGTAGTTTAAGGACTTTAGAGATGCTACAGGGAGGGGGGCTCACAGTTTACAGATGTCTGTGAAGTTGACGAAGGAGGTTTTCTTGGTTCCCACTCGGACCACCTGAGGAGGCTTCATCACAAACTTCCTCTTCTCTCCAGCCACCATGTCCGGGTTCTTCTCCCTCATGATGTTGAAGACTCGGTTCAGGAGCTGAGGGAAATGGTTCACGTTGAGTTACTGTGGCTCGTGAGCATATCGTTTATTTCCCGATAAATCCTACACACATACACACACACACACACATCTGAACAGGTAAGTGCGTGTTCCCTCTGAAATATGCTTTGGTTGTCAAAACCACAGACAATCAAAATAGGTCAAATTGGAGTTAGGCCCCATTTACACGACAACACCTAATCCGAGTGTATTTACACTGCAGCAGCAGGCCACACAGACAACGATGTAGTTAGTATGCCGGGCCACAGGAGGTCGCTGCTGCTTGATTTGGTAATGAAACCGCACATACATGTGCAGAGAACAAGACACTATAAACATAAAGAAAATGGAGAGCACCCATCATCCATATGGACTGATGACGCATCGGATTCTATCAGGGGTGAGTCTCAACTATAAAACTACTGATCTGGACGATAAAACTAGGCTACAGACTGCAAGTCATACCACTACGGGTCCGCCATGTCTGTTTACAACTGGATGAGCGGGGCAGTAAGAGCGTAATAGCGGCCGTGAAAGAATCTTTCCACCTTGGGAGCCGAGATAAAAACTTTGTGGATACAGTGCATCCGCACACTGGTGTCGTGTAAACGGACCCCCCAAAAGTGAAGAAAGTTTTGCGGATACACTCGGATTCGTTGTCGTGTAAACAAGACCTTAAATGTAGAATTACAAAACGTATTTGTCATCAGTCATCCTGAGTAACTTCATTAGCAGGACAATACAGGTGTCTGTTCTATTTTTATATGTAAATGAAGCTCAGGTTCAATGATGAGTAAAGGTCACATGCTTAGAGCCCAGTGCAACATAAATTATTCCAGTAGCAACTAAGAACTGTAGACAACAGGCTTTTTGTTATGAGAACTACATTTTTATTTCAATATTTAATTAAAATGCTGAGAATGTATTCATCCACACAATGATTTAATTCTCAATTTGATGGAATAGTAAACTGTGTTTACATGGTATTAGAACAAAAAGGAGGCATGTAATTAACTTGACTGAAACTATATTCAGCTAAACCGGTTTGATTTGGATTTCATGGCTGGACAATTATCAAATATGTGCGATGAATAATTGCTTCTGCTCCATCAGGTTGGTTATTTATTAACATTATGTGTTGTTAAATGAACTGAGAAGCAGATTAACAAATACATGATGATGCTGTGATCGTGCGATCGTGGCTCAGTGGTAGAGTCGGTCATTCATAACCGGAGGGTTGATGGTTCGAATACCACTCGAGGCACTTTACCCGCATTGCCTCATATGAATGGTGCAAGAATGTTGGTGGTGGTCGGAGGGGCCGCTGGCGCAAAATGGCAGCCACGCCTCTGTCAGCATGCCCCACGGCAGTTGTGGCTACAACGTAGCTTACCATCACTGGTGGGACTGGTGTGAATGAATAATGGTCTCTGTACGCCATAAAGCCAAGTCATAGGACTTATCAGGAGTTCTTATTTGGTTAATTTTATTAAATTGTATAATCTTATTTAGATCAATTGAGAGGAGTCACTGTTGGCCCATTGGATAACTTCTGATGCTTTTCAGCAGACAGAAAATAAAGGGAGGGGGGGCCTTTATTTTCTTCAGTTAAGAGGAACTTCCTCTATGCAGACACAGTAAAATCATTGTTCAGTTCCTCACCTCATCGTAAGTGTAGTCTCTTTCCGAGTCCGCCCAGGCCGGTCCTGTGGAAGAGCTGAATGAGATCCCGTCGTTGTTCTTCCCCTCGTCATCCTCCAGGGCTGCAGACACATTACGCAAACGTGTTATTATCACACACTCATGATTTGAGCTCTTTAAAGAGGCTGTGTTGAAATCCTACCGTCATCTTTCTCCAGAGGCTCGCCCTCATCAAAGTCCACTTTCTTTGACTTCTTCTTTTTGGTGGGGAGCATCAGATCTAGGTTGTCCTCCTCCAGCACCTCCGTCTGCTCTCCCTCTATCTTCAGCTCCTTGTTTGGACCAGGCAGATGAGAGCAGTGATTACTTTGAGCAGAGGTGATAAACATCAGACACAGCAAATAGAGTAAAGTGAGGACTGACCTTCAAACCCTCCTCGATGTCATTGTCAAAAACTTTCTTGGGTTTCTTCTTCTTTTTCTTCTGATTAAAGAAGTTCAGGTCATTCAAATCATCCGACGGCTCTAAAGAATGAACAAAAGAACTCATGTTTGACTCTGAACTTGTGTTGAGCAAAATATAGCGTTCTTTAAGAGAAGCATAAAGTCAAACTTGATGTTTCAGGTTTATTCCCACCTTTCTTCCTGCCTTCATCTTCATCTAGATCCATCTCCTTATCCTCTCCAGCCTCTGGCTCAGCTTCCTTGGCCTCCACCTCTTTAGCCTCCTCTCCTCCCACCCCTTCTCCTCCTTCTTCATCCAGCATGAAGGGCTTCTTCTTCTTCTTCTTTTTCTTGGTCATGTTGGGATCGAAAATCATCTGAGGAAGAAAAACAAAAACCATTAATTAAAAAAAAAGGAAGTTAAAAACTGTAATAGAATGACAACAGAAGCAGGGTTAAAAATGAAAAGATACAAAATTAGTGAGATATGAAAATACAAAAGCTGTAGATGATTTGAATATAACCCAATTAAACTATAGGCACTAAACACTTATTTAAAATGTCACCATGTTTAATTCCCATTCACATAAAATTTGTCACACAAGTTGCAATTAACTGAAACAGGTGAATCAAATTCTTGAAGTTTAGAAATTGTAGTTGGTGTTTGGTTCCAGTAGAGTATACATCTTTGTATTTATATGAGTAGTAATTGTAAGGTGGTTCAAAACAAAAACAAAACTATGTTGTCGAATTGAGTTGATGGTTGAAGTCTGCTTGGGGCAGTGGGTTGAATCATTTAACAGAATAAAACCATTCAGATAAATGCACAATATAGTTTTATTGATATTTCCTATTATTACTCATTCACACAATACTGTTACATTAACAATAATTAGACTATTATTGTTGATGGGATTTGACAGATGTCAAGTATATAAACACAATATCAAACTAATTTGAGCATTTTATTGTGTTTAGCTTAATGTTGGTTCCCATTTCTATTTTCACAAAGCTGTGATGGGATGGTTCAGGTCATTTAATCACAATATTTAATCACCCTAAATATATTAAAGTGAGCATTTTGAGAATTAAAAACAAGAATTACATGCATTTAGATTAAATTGTCTGAAATTACACACACAGTCAGCTCTTTACATTAAATCCATAGTCAGAGCTCTCCAAAACCTTTGTGGTAGTCGTCCCTTGTTACAATACGGCTCAACATACAGGATGAAACTATTCTGGGTATCGAATTGCCCAAAATTGCTCATCAATGCAAAAATACTTTGAGAGACAATATGAGGCCCACATTGACGGAGTGCATGCTATTAGTTGAACACAATGGTGAATATTGCTTTAACTAAATAACTTCATACACACTTTTAAGAAAGTGGAGACATATGTGCTTTGAAAATAACTGCTCTTTTTCGTGTCTCAGGTTTCGCAGAGCTCTTTTCATTCTATTATTTTAGAGATGGAGCCGCTTATTGACTCTGTTGTAATTTTTTCATTGATTTCTGTGCTGCTGATTTTTGCCTTGTGACATCTCCACAGGAAATACTAATTAGGACTGTCAGCCAATTGGTTTTTAATTGCACGACTGCTGCGACATAATATCACTTCTCTTTCATAATGAAAATGGGAGTCATTTTAAACCAGTACAGGGTTTTTCTTAAGTCTTTATTCTGCATGCTGATTTTGCGTTAATAATATCTTTGTAATATATCGTGCAGTTGCACATGGAAATTTGTTAATTTTTCTTTTAACAAGAAAATATTGAGAATTCATTAATCAGCTGTTCAATCAGTTATCACTTGGGTCAAGGTTTTTTCTTAATTAAAGAAAAAGCCAACCACCCTTCTTGTTATTTATGCTTCTGGATCTTAATGTTTTTACAAATGCGACCTTTTAAAATCTGATTAAACATCTCAGATCATCATGCAGGCCTCCATCAAGGTCTCTCTCGAGCTCATATTAAACAGTGCAGGTTAATACTAAAGGATTTTTAATCCTTGTTGTAAAAAACGACATCAACAGTTAACATCAATATAATGAAGAATCTGTTTCCTCAAATATGTACAAACTGAACTAAATCCATCCATTTAATTTAAAGCACATCGCAGAGCTGACACCTGAAAGAATTTCTGCTCTGAGTGTGTTTTAGCGCCGTTGCTCAATTAACGAGCAGCTAACGCTACTTAGCATCTCTAACCGTGAATTTATTCATCCAGTGACCGCGGCAAGGCGGATGGATGAACCACCGAGGGTATAAACAACACAAACGATGTGATAAATAGGGACAGGAAGCCGAGCTGGGTGTTTTCTGGTGGTTCTTCGGGCTCAGGCCGCCGTTAGACGGGCTGCTGCCATGTGAGAGCCGCGGCGGACAGGGAGGCCCAAAGTCATCCTCAAACCCCGCGGAGAGCTCAAAACGCACCGAAATACACGCAACAACTCTGAACACCACCACAGGCTGAATACTAATGACATACCTCGTCTCCTGACATGTTTGCGGACTGTAAGTGGCACAAATGTCTCTACTTTTGATTCCACGATCGGTCCCACACCGCGGAGAAGAAAATCTCTTGCATCAGCGTTGGAGCGTAGTGCGCATGCGCGTGGTCGCAAAGTCGTGACGTGTTGGTTGACGAAGTCGTCACGATCCAGGAGTGTTCAAGATCAACAGTGCAACAAGCAAAACTTCATCAACAATGGCGTAAACCAAGTGGATTTTGTCAGATACTCTATTTAGATGTAGTTTGAAGGAGCCTGCTTCATATCATTTATTTTTACAAGAATATTAAAGTAACATGAATAATTATTTTCCGCTGAAGTAATTAAGTTAAAGCCCAAATGAGGAGGAGGTAAAACGTCAGCGCTCATCTTATAACATAGAACATTTTTTGCCACTTCTGACGTGTGTGCAAATTTTCCCAAAATTTGAGCACGTTTAGGCCATCAAAAATGCTGCAGTTTGCGCAGTAGATTAGAGTATAATAATAATAATAATAATAATAATAATAATAATAATAATAATAATAATAATAATAATAATAATAACTTTGTCTGTCGCTGATGATTAGATCTACAGTGTTCAGGAGGATTTATGGGTCATCTGTTCGTAAGATTGTCAAATACAGATATAGCAAACACAAAAATAACACCTCAAACTTTCACCTTTCAGATCTGATCAGTTCATATTTTTGAGAAAATTAATGTGATTCACATTTAAACAAACGATTTCATGATGCCTGTAAAGTCCCAAAAGATAATAATTCTGGCTATTTTGAACGTAATAAAGCCATTGTTGTAATAAATGACCAGAAATGTAATGAAATAGTAAAAGATTTTTTACGACCATGACTGAGAGAGTGTTGCAGAGTTTGTTTCCTTAATGTATGAATGTGATGACCATCCCATCCACTAAACCTATTTTTGATTTAAAAAAAACAAACAAAAAAAACTGCACAAAACCTGTAAAGAAGCTGTTATTTCCTAGAAATACCATCGTATTTATATAATAATATATTCTTGGCTCATTACATTATTGGCTTCATGGTGTTAAGATAAATGAACAAAGATGTTGATACTGTAGGCAAGTTGTTAATTTACGGGCTTTATTATATTGAAAAAGGTCAAAATTATAACCTTATTCTTTTTTTCTACTTTATTGGTTGTTACAATGTGTTTTCATCGTATTATTTAGGAAAGAACGACGGAAATCCATTCAGAAATGGCACAGCATCAGTTTCTTTTCTTTTTATTTTAGGATGTCCAACGACAAAACTGAACATGTCTTTGGTCAACAGATCTGGCCAAAATAATTATATTCAGGATTTATTTTGTAGTTGTTTTTGTTTGTTTGTTTTTCACCTGACTGCTTCATTACTTCATCCAGTCAAATGGCCAAAACTTTTATTAACTCTTCAGAGTCTACCTCAAAAACTGAAAAATACTAATACGTCACTTTATTGTGACCCAGGTCTGTGGTTGCAATGGATGCTTCCTTGTCAGGTCTGTCGAGGTCAACGACCCCCTGGCACAGCGAGGCTCCCATGCTGAACGCTCGCAGTGACTTTAGCATCTCGGTAATTGTTGGCCGCATCTTTGTTCGGAGAGGGTGCAGTGACCTCGGGACCATCGACAATGTTGAGTGCTGAGACACCGAAACCACCCAATGGTGGAACATCTGTGACCTGCGCATCCATCGCAGCACACTGAGTTGCTGTGTGGTACATGGACTAAACAACGTGGCTGATTATGCTGCTCCGAAGCCTAACCCTTCTCCACCAAAGCTTACATTGATTATAATTAATTCTACAATCATCTGGATCAGCAGAAGCAAATTCCTTACATATACTTGATACTGAGTGGCAGATATTAATATATGAAGGTTAGATTAAAAGGTGCTTGGATGGTTACATCGTGCTGCTTTCTGCATACACGTGCATGTGGTTGCGCGCAAACACACACACACATGCACACTCTCTCTCTCTCTCTCACTCTCTCTCTCTCTCTCTCTCTCTCTCTGGTGGCCTGGCATGCAAACTGCAGCACTTTAACTGTGGCCAGCTGTGCAATAATCCTGCTGTCTCTCTTAATCTGCCACAGGTGGATGGATTATTTCAGCAAAGGAGAAGTACTCACAAACACTGATTTAGGCAAATTTGTGAACAATATTTGAGAGGAATAGGCCTTTGGTGCAAGAAGAAACGATCTTAGACCTTCGTGGTCAGCTCATGAAAAATGGGAGCAAAAACAAAAGTGTTTCCTATATATATATATATATATATATATATATATATATACTTTGTGTGTAGTGTATTTGAAGCGTTTTTTAATTTTCAGCATTAACGCTTATAAGTCATGAGGGTCAAAAATATAGTGACTTGAGCTTTTACAGTATTTCATAAGATAAGGTGTTATTACTGTTGTTTTAGCCGGACACTAAGACACGCAATTCCTCAAATGGTGCAACATTGGTTTTTTTCTCACCAAGGAACCTGCCTTTGTGTAATAAGCAGCAAAGCCCATTATATGGGCTGGTTTCAGGAAACATTTGCCAAAACTGTCAACAACCTTTTGTCCAGTGTTGGGTGATTGAAGTCTGAAGACACAACTGACAATATCAGTATTCATTTAACAAGAAGGGTCCCGTCACATCCAGTGGTTTAGCATCAGTAGAGAAGGTGTGGCGAATGTGTCATAGCAAACAACCCACAAATTCAGATTCAATGCAAAAAAAAACAACAAAGTTACAACAGAATTAAAAAATACACTTTTGTGCATTGTTTTGATCAAATTACTGTCGCATAGAAAATTGAAGATTTGCGTCACATTGGATCTTCAATGTTGTAGGAAGGTAGCCTTGCATATTAGGATTATTCAACAAAGTTGTTTAAAGGTAAGAGTGCAGAAGTCGTAACCTTTTAAATGTCCGTACATGAAGCCACCAGGTCTCCTGCACGAATCAATGAAAAGAAAAAGCTTCCACCACAGTCAAAGAATTGAAAACCTTTAATGATTTTGCAAATAATATTCTCATCTGGATAAATAAAACATAGAAATGCAAACATGCTTGTCCATCTGTCCTTGTGTTATTTAGTTTTTTCCTATGTAAAAAATGTACATCATGAGATTGAAAAACTAAAAGAATTAACTCTTTAAACTCCAATGGTGTAGATTGACTATAATCTAATCTTTTATAAAATCCAATCTCCCTGTGGATGCAATTAATAAAGGTGTGACCATAGTTTATTATTAATATTTTTTTTTTCTCCCCCCAACATCATACAATTTGAAACAAAAACCTTTATGAGAAGGACCGAGACAGACAGAGCAAGATGAAAGTGTTAGGTTAAACATCTCTCGTTCTAGCCATGTATTGTGATCTGTATTGTGAATTCCCATTGGTGCATGCTTCACACGACCTCGACTGAACCTCTCGGTGACGGCAGAAATACAGTATACAAAAAGAGACACGTTTGGGATATTTACACCGAATAACAAGAACCACTGGTGAGAACGCCTTCCAGGTAAGGAGAAGTCGCTGAAAGAGCAACAGGAGGAGGAGGAGGAGGAAGAGGGGAAGGAGGAGAGGTTTGGGTCAAACCACACAGCCTGAAACAAAAGCACAGGTTGTCTCCGAGCTTGGGGTTCCAGAGGAGGTAACGAAACAGAAGACGATAACTCTCGATGTTTTTGTCAGAAAGCAAAAGAACAGAAGTAAATCAATCGAGCTAAAACGCTACAAACATGGGTAAATACGCGAGTCGGAAATAAACCTTTGAGGATTGAGCTTCATTTACATTTTTCCGTCGACGTTAACGTCAACATTGCGGACATCGCCTTCATAATGGCCTCACAGAGCTCATAATGTCACACTGCTGTAAGACCTCCGCAGACATGAATCCGTCCTGCTCAGGACGAGGAACAGGAAGTGCTAATTCGCTGTTAAAACAAGGGAAAAATTAACTAGGTGACTCCGCCAATGGAGAGGGACGGAGCACCAGGAGGTCTCTGGATTTGTGAGGAGATGGAGAAAGAAAGAAAAAAAACTACAGCATTTGTTGTAAAGACAGTCGCCTCTCCTCAAACACACAAAACCACTCAAACACGAGATCCCATCAGTCCATTTGCTTCCTCCTGCTCCTTCCTCTTCCCTCGGTGATGCAGCCGTGATGAGGTGGTGTTTACATGGCTTCCATCGCCCAGCGCTGCAGGTCCTCCATGTCGTCTTCATCCTCCTCTTTCTTGGCTTTGAAGAGAAAAGAAAGAGAAGACCATTAAAACCGTGATCCAGGATGAATATGAACTTTTTGGCATCACCAGAGTAGTTCGGTCAGTAAAGCTTAGACATACCTGCACTAGACTGTGCATGACATTTAGTCTACACCATGTTTAGACTTAATAACGTCCTTTTGACAACTGATTTAATGTCAACCTTTTTTTTTTTTTATGTCGTCTTTCTTTTGTGACGGGCCAAGTATAACTGTAAAAAACTCACCCTAAAAAACGGCTAGTTTTTTAAACTTCTAAAACTGTTTACACCATTTTAAAATTTCAAATTAAGAATTCTTTTTTTTTTTTTTTTTTTAAAGGAAGATGGGGAAACATCTGTTTTTGTATAAACCCAGGTACGTGTAAATGTGGCCTGAGTGTAGTTCACATGTTTCTAAGAGGATTCCAGCTTTTTTCCCCCACAATCAAAACACATGTTGACTCCAAAGTGGCTGCAGGTTTGGAGAATTGGTGCAGCGGTCACTGGTGATTTCAGTGAATTTCACTTCTTCTTTAAGATTTCCAGAAGCTGGATTACTGAATCTTCATCGATGAGTAAAAGCTGAATAAAGCTTGATTTACTTGTTTGTACTTAGAAACTGAAAATGAACATTACACAAGCATAACGTCTGTTGTGTCTTTTACCAAATAATATTATAAAGTTCACAGTATTTTCTCATTTCAACACTTTTACACAGACAAAGATGTGACCGGGTTCTGTGACAAAGCCAACTTGTGGTGATCTTCGTGCTGCTGCACAACTGCTCCGTCACTGAAACCGGTACGACTGCGAACAATAACTTGAGATCCGCAGGGTGGAACAGTATTAACAAGTCTTGTGCTTTGCAGTTGCTTGCTGCCTCATGCTGACTACACTGTTATTTACAACATGGTGTGTGTCCATGCTCCATCAGTTTATCACTGTATTCTGTGTCCACGATCACAAAGCAGGAATTAATGCTCAATTCCAAATGTTTGATGAGATCAGATTTTTTTTTCTCTTTCTGGCTGTTCACATTATAAATTGAAGTGAGCTGCATGGACAGAACATGTAACACATTCAGCATGCTGAGTTACGTGAAATATGACATTGGCCCAAATAAATAAGTTTTTTTTTCTTCTTCCTGGAAATAGATCAAAAAAGGTGGGGTCGTTGTATAATGGGGATTTAATATAATCTCCCCTGTGTTGCTTCACAACAGATCCGATCATGTTCACACTGAACGCAAATTAGATGAAGACCCCGCTCCTTTAAACAAACACAATAATCCCAACTCACTGATTTCAGCACGTTCAAGCGGTTTGTTATAAAAAGCAGACAGTTATGATCCAACATGCTTCTGCACATCAAAAATGGTGACATTGATACGTCTGCTCCAGCAGACCGCGGCAGTCAATGAGGAGTCTACTTATATATGTCTATGTCCTCTGGTGCAGAATCATGAGGCTGCCTCACTTCAATGTGGTCAGATGAAATACAAGCTGCTTTGAAAAATATAGGAAACATGTCTGACTGAGGGCTACATGAGAAAGTGGGCAGGGTGTCTGATGGATTTTCATTCAAAACAAAAATTAGCACAAAAGTGGATTTGAGCCACTTTCGCCTGTAGTATGAATCGAGGAAATATTATAATTTGTAGCCAGCCACTACAGAAAACTTCCCTAAAGTCCAAAAATACCAAACACGTGTCACAAAGCTCTGCAGAAGCCTGACCACGATCCAAAAGCTGCCACATGTCTACAACATCCCGACAGAACTGAGATATATTGCTTTATACATTCCAACAACTACAAAAAACTAAACCGTGCATGTGGGTGCCTCACGTTTTTATTTCCTTTATTAAAAGGTCCCTACCAGGTCTAGAAGGTAATGAAGTAGAAGGCACGTTGGGCAGTGGGACGTTCTCCGGTCCCCCGATCTCCAGCAGGTTTTTGTCCAGTTCCTCCTGTTCCAGCTCGTCCAGCTCCGCCAGCAGCTCATCCTGAAAAGGAAAGACATAAAGACTGAGGACAGCGCAATATGCAAATGATTCATGCGCTGCTAAAAAAAACCCAAATACAAACACGAAGCATGTTCATATTTTACATTAGGCATGATTTTTAAGAGCTCAAATGGAAAATCCAGCTGCAGATTCTCTGTTTATTGTCACTAGTTGAGATTCTTGTCATCCCGACGCTGCAGTCAGTTAAATGTGCTCACAAACCCAGCGGATGTGTGAGTTCTTAATGCTTTCCAAATACGCTGGAAGAGAGCCCGTCCATGGGAATCCAAGTGGAGATTAGAGTGAACGGCTGATCACCACCGTGAGAGGACGCTCCCCACAGATAAATGTACATTCAGTGAATTAGAAAGTGGAACACTGTGGTTGCAGTAGAACAAACTGGGTTTGTGGTTTTACAACGAGAGAATGAGGTGGTTTCATTAAAGCCAGGCGCTTCCTCTGGACCTTTCCTCTTCACACTGCTTTTATTGTACTCCTGACTCCTGTACCTTCTATTGGTCTGCTGTAACACTGACATTGTGTTATATTTTGTTTGGCATTGGCTGTATTTTGAATTGTTGTCAATATTCTTTTAATAACCTTAACATTTCATAGCCCTCAGATGACCAGAAATCCTTCTTTCAAAGACACTGAGGTAAATTAGGATGACTTCCTTTTAGAAATATAATTGCAGGTTACACTATTTGAAGTCAGGATTGATCCTAATAATTGGTGCACCTATTGGGTAAAACATCTAAAACATTAAAATAAACTGAATTAAATTTAAATACTTAAACTCATGACAGAGAAAGGAAGAAAGAGGATCTTTATTCTGCATACTCCCAGATTAAGTGAACGTTGTGAGCAGAGCTGAAGCTAAACAACCATATAACCAGAATAATAAGTGAAAAAACCCAAAAGTGAGATAAGTAGCGTGTCAGAGCTCAACTCAGTCACACCAATAAAACACAAAACAGATTTAAATCTCTTGTTGATTCCTTGACAGCCTGTGGCAATAATACACCAAAGATATCCATGTGTAAAGCCCTGCCCACCTCATCGAACTCCTCTCCAAAGCCGACAGGTTTAGAAATGGCATCAGAGATCTCCTGAGCCAGCTCCTGCTGCTCCGTAATGTCCTGCATCAGGTCGTCCACCTTGTCAATGTCCCTGATATAAAAACAAAGAAGGAAGCTAAGTCAGCAAAAGACAAGTGACTCAAATGCTGTTTTACCGACCTTTGAGGTAACTAATGTTTCATGTATTATTTACACGTATGAATAACAGACAATGTGGGAATATTTGACGTTGGTGTTTAAATATATGGACAAAGTCGTATAAGTGACTGAGTGTTCGCTCTCACATGTTTTCATGAGCGGACTTCATGGCCTTGGCAGCAAAGCCCATGTTCTTGAGCACTTCAGTGTTGGTGTTGGCGTTCTCCAGAGCTTCCCTCTGGAACTCGATGGTCGACAGTGTGCCATCGATCTGGGCGAGTTGCTTCTCGTACCGCTTCTTTCTTTTCAAAGCTTGCAGCGCCGCTGCGGAGAGAAAGGCGACACGTGGGGAAACAGCGTCGGGACGATCAGACTGACATGAACAGCAGTGAAAAACAATGACGAGACACGGTGAATCGTTTGGTTTCTGACCGGCTCTTTAACAGGAGTTTCTAACAGGTGGAAGATTAAGTAGGTAAACATTTGTAGAGTGAGTCATCGCAATATCCTTTTCTTTATGAGCTTCATCCATCACTGACTGGTTTGACAATAGGGAGAAACAGTTAAATAAGATAGCTAGTCGGAGGTGACCAGCCACACCAGCCACATGATCACCACCATTAACTCCTGACCACCTGACGAACTGGGGTGAAACTGAGAGACAGTGTCATTATGCGCTGAGTCACAGTATTGGCCGTTGCCAAGCAGGAAAAGGAAACTATTACAGCACAAAGTACGTAACCCGAGCAGTGAAACAAGGCTGGTTAAGACAATTCCTGAAGGCTGCTTTACATTCATGTTACCTAAACAGGTATATGAAATTCAAAAGCTGAGAAACTGCTACTGAAATATCTCTGCTGTTTAACTGAAGTAAACTCGGTTCTGTTCTCCTCTTACACCACCATCTGGCTCAACTGCCAATGTTTATTAAGAGTGTTCTAGTTTGATTTTCCAAATCTGTGTGATACCGAAAGTGATCGGCGTCGACACAGCAACACTGAACTGCGAACAGCACTAAGCAGAGAAGTGTAGCATGAGGGAACAACCAAACAAAAATCAAGCTTGAAATGTTCCTGGCAGGGTTGACACAGAAACCCAAAACAGATGCAGATACTTCCTTCTGTTTACACACAATATTTAGTGAATACATATGTCGTGCCTACATTTTTGGCATCCCATCGCACATAAGGGGGACATTTCATAGCTGAATTATATTCATTACAACACTTCAGTAGTGATGGTAAGATAAGAAGATTGTAATAAAATATCAAGAAAGAATTGCTATTCGATCGATTAATGACATCTCATTTAATACATAGGTCATGTCTAATGTCACTGTACTATAAGTTCATATATCCATACTGCACATCTGTAATGTTGTCCAGGCTACCTGACACACTTCTTCACTTAATCAAATACTCTACAGACATTTTTTTTTTTTAAAACAATAACCTTATATTCCAGAGGTCAAGTCAAGTTCAACCTTAGCTATTAATACCTTACAAACATGAATATTCATATATAAACTGATTACTGAGAACCAAGACCTTACAGATGCATTTCACAATGTTTTTCTCTGGTCATCAGACATTCACTACAATCCAACAAGGAACCCAAAACACTTGCAGTTTCCACTTTGCCGTACCTCCAAACATCAACTTTTCATCACATTCCATGGGCCCAAACTCTGGAACTCGAGACAAATCATTCGAAATGCTTTTCTCTTTGGCATTTTTAAAGGCTAATTTATGTATTAATTATCTGTTGTCCACATAGAATCCCACTGACTCTGTGGTGACTGTTGTTATTTACTTCTTTGCTAGTTTTCTCTGCTTGTTGTTCCTTCATCCTTTGTTATCTTTTTTTTAAATTTCTCATTAAGGTAATGCTTATTGATGGGGAGGATTTTAAATAAGCTCCTTGGGCTTCTTTCCTCCCCTGCACAGTTTGGTTTCATGTTCATGATTCCTTTGCGTAAAAGAAGAAACAAAAAAGATAGCTCTCTCTGGGTTAACTTTAAATCTCAAGTTTTCTGCATACATAATACATGATTTTTGCTACATTTTAACGATATAAATTCTAATTCTTTAGTGTAGTTTAGTCTCAGTGTGGCATCACTAACATGTGCCTGTACACATGTACACAGCGGCTGGTTATTCATCGCTCACATCATGCAGTGTCCGACGGTCAGAGAAGTACTGAGACAGCTCGTGAGGTTTCCACACTGACTGCTGATCGAGGAGCAAACACGCCCATCTCTTTTCACAGTGACATCACGTCCAGCTTGTATCACCTGAAGTCAACCTTTGTCCTGACGCACTGTGTCAATATCTTTACGGTCTGTCTCACTGCAGTGAGCCAGCGAGCAGCAGCTGAGCCGCGGGCCACACCTTCCAGCAGGACTCCACCAGGCTGGCTGGTCGTGCTGGGCATAAACACCGGTGTGAATAAATCTGTCACAGAATCACCCGACTTATCACCGAGTTCTCCTCCCCGCTCTGCCGCGATAGAGCCGCTATATGCGGCTGCCAACAGTTACGCCAGCTCGGGAAACTTAGCCAACTTAGCTCGCACGCTAGCTTTAACGTTTAGCCTCGGGGTCGTGAAGCGGGCGCTTTTATCGAACACGAGCAGCGTTTCGTCGGAGTGATGATAACACCCAGAATGTATCACCTCTTTTGTTTTTCGTGCCGTTCTTCTTGGCGATCTGCAGCTCCTGCTCGATCTTTTTCTCTAGAAATTCTTGTTTCTTCGTTAGCATCTCCTCCGTCTCCCGGAGCTTCTGGATCGCCTCCTGCGGACTCGGTCCCTTTCCTCCTTTTCCTCCCCCTCCGAAGAACTTAGTGAGCAACGACATGTTTGGTACGCTGCAAAACGGGTATTACTTAAGAGATAAACCGAGCTCTGCTCCCTCTGCCGCGTTGCTAGCTGCTCCGACGCTCAACCTGGAGGATTGTTGATGTTTTACACTTCCTGGATAAGGCCCGATGACGTCATCGGCTGCGTCCAGACGTGGTGGGCGTCGCCGCGTCACCCTTTAATTCTCCCTCTTCTGGCCATCTGTTGTACTGCATACACAAACACAATAATTCATCTCAAGCAGAGGGCTCGAACACATTTTTGTTCAGGGGCCACATGCAGCCAAATTCATCTAGTGTAGACCGAATCGGTAAAATACTGTCATAATAACATGTAGAATTAAACTTTAAAGTTTTTATTTGTTGTGGTGCAGAGTATACGTGAAGAGAAATAAGCAATTGCTACTAAATAGGACTAAAATTTTTCAGCATAAAGCCAATTTTAATGAAAAACCTTCTGGTGTAGAATACAGTCAAATGTCCAAAAAATTGTATGAGATAGCTGTTGCATTATGCATGTTTTTACAACCTGCCAGCATGATTTTGAGGTTAATATCTGTCATGGCAGCGTCACCAATATTTGAACCCGGGTCTCAGTCAGTGTTGTGTTGTGTCTCTTAAGAATTTTCATTTTTTTTAAATCTGTGTTTTCTTTGAAACTTCTGCAATTTACTTGGTGGTTTGGTGGGCCTGATTGAAGTCTCCTGCAGGCCGGTTTTGGCCCATATGTGGTTAAAGTTCCACAGTAGTGTTTTAAAACGTGCTGATCTGGAAAGTTTTCCAGGAACTCCAACATAGATGTATTTACCTTCTGGATTCTTTGTAACGTGTCAGCTAACTGATTGACATACACGCCGGATGGTGCATTATTGTCCAGATTAAATCCTCTGGTATTCTGATACATTTTTGTGTGTTCTAATGTGCTTCATATCCCTACCAAAGGATGACGCCACAAAGTTTCAGACCATTGTACGTGAAAATATAATTCCTTATACTTCTTCTTGCCAATAGGTGGGGCTGTGTTTGTGAATATACATTAGCATATGGAAGTGTTCTGGGCAGCAATGTAATGATTGATAATAACATTTCTCACCCAGCTCTGTTGCTGGGTGTGAAACAAAAGCATGCTGCCTGTGCCTGATTCCAGGGTTAATCACAAGTTTCTTTTTCTATGTCAGATTTGTTCTTGTTTATTCTAAAAATATGAAAAACTATGAAGAGAACTACTGCAACCGAGTTATCTTTATACATATAGTACATCTAATGACTTCTTTGTAAATAACACAATGTATTGTAGGCAATCAGTCCTCAATGTACAAGCAATCTCTGAAGAGGATAAAAGCTCATTGGAAGGCATGTGACTCAAGTCCGCTTTTAATTGAGCCACTTGGGTGATAGAATTTTGTCATGTAAGGAATTCTGACCAGTTCCGGTGTTTTGGTTTATTGTACCAACATGTTGAAGCAGCCACTTTCAGCATCATAAATGTAAAAACAAGACTTTTGACAGGAGCAGACATTTGGGGGGGTTTATGATTTTAATTCATTATGATGCTACATGATCCAAGGTGGTTTATTTTCATCTTTTACAATATGTTAATAACATTATCGCCAGTTATCATTTTGAGAACTTTGATTTTTATGTACATACAAAAGAGTATCCAATTACTGTGATTACACCATTGTGACTGTATCTCTGCAGGTGTGGTCTGAAGCATTGATGCCAAGATTGTTTTGTTTTTTTCCTTTCATGTAGTGTGTATTAACAGGTCAGTCCTCCTCCCAGCTGCCCAGGCAACCAACAAATGCAGATTTTTACCTTTTTTTTTTTTTTTTCCTTTATAACAACAGAGTCTGCTGAGATGGTCATGTGATAGCCAAGATAATACAGCTGTGTTATCTCACAACCACCGGAGCCCGACAGGAAACAAAAGGAGAAGATGACAGAGAGGGAATTAAAACACACACGCACACACACACACACAAACTGATAAACCAGACTCATGGTGGTCCCTTTTTGAAAAGACAGCAATATTTTCCTTGTTTTGCAAATATAACTTCAAACACTCAAAAACTAAAACGTAATAAAGCAATCTGAATAAATCCAGGCCATTTCATGCAGACCGCAGGGTGCACAGCTCTAATATAGTGCATTTGAATATTTGAAACAATTGAAGCTTTGTGGCGACATGAGAATACATGGGGGGGGGGGCAAACCATTGCTGTAATACACAGGACACAAATCCAAAACTCTGTGGGCAAAACTAAAGGCGGCGACGAAAAAGATTGTTGCATACGTTATGTTGAATATTAAAAGTGTGCAAGTTCGATTTGCATGACATTCTCCGGCTGATCTCAAGTTTAACATCATGTACTCTCATCTGAGCAAATCAAAGTGTTAACCAGGTAAATCTGATGCACTGAGCAGCAACTCATGATCACAACGCTGATTTTACTTTACAGACGGCCCGGAAGCCCATTTTAAGATTTTCTACAGATTCCTTGGTCCAGACTGCAGCTGAAATCATCAAAAGTCCTGATCTGGTTTTCAACAAACACCCCTATTTTTTTCTTTGAATACAGGAACTCTATACAGTTAAGTTTTTATTTTTCTCTCCTTAAAACCAGCCCTCTTCTTTTGTTGTCGAACAGCCTGTGATTTCACCGTTTCACCGGTCGCCTCACTTTAACACATCCACACACATCCAGTCACTTCTATGCTCCTGCAGGAGGCGAACAAACAAATGATCAACCTATCATACACACACATGCGGCTTCTACTGGCTCAAAGCGTTTTTTTTCCCCCCTCTTTTTAATATATTTCAACCGCAAACTTTTGAGAAGACAAAGTTTGAGTCTCTCACTGATCAACTGTGGTCACCTCCTCTTGACGATGACCAGCAGGAGAGAGATTATCTGATGAGAAGAAAGAAGCGTTCTTATACATAGAGTGAGAATCAATGAAAGATTAAACATTCAGCCAGCCTGAAGCCACATCCACACACCACTAACTGTTACCTGTGCAAGTTCGGGAAGATCATTTAGGAGGGAGATGGACGGAAAAAAACAAGATCAGAGGTGGACATTATTTCACAGAAGAGAGAGAAAGAAGAAGGCAGGACCTGTGACAATTAACGCTTGCACTCATGGTTTAACTTGGGATAGTCTTCCTCTGTTTTCTTTTTACACTTTAATTTAGCTTCAATCAAAAACAAACAATTATGATATTGCCTTAAATGTTTAAAAAAAAAAAAGAGAGAGAAAAGAAAAAGAAAAGTAAAAGAAAGAAACAGATCAACATGAACCCAGAAGACATCCCCAGTTGCCGTCATTGACACGTGTCCTCCCGAGCACGCTGTCCAGCCGTCTGTCCGTCACTGTGCTCTGTCCCTCTGTGTCTCTACAGCGCCAGCTTCCCAATGATGACTCCGATCACAAAGAAGAGCACGCAGAGCGCCAGGACGCGGGTGCTCAGGCCTTCGTCCCTCATGGCTGTGGCCGTCATGGAGGAGGAGGCGTGAGGAGCAGCCGCTGATGTCACCTTTCTCTTCCGCAGGCCGTCATCCTCCTGCGAGGGACCGAGGAGTCGAGCAGTCAAAACACATCCAGAGGCAGAAATACTCCAACAGGCAATAACAGAATAAATATCAGCACATTATATGTAGGAGCTTTTGTCTTTTGTCTCTTCAAATTAAACAAGTCTAGTTGTGTTATTTGAATAAAAACATGCATAATGTGTACTTATGTTGAACACTGGCTGACAAGTCCCCGGTGGGTTCACGGTTTCTAACATTAATACAGAACGAGATGGGGCTCCGGTCATCACTGTCTTCATGATGCCTCCAAGGAATAAGAGCACAACCCAGCTCCAGATTGTTATGTTTGACACATTGAGACAAAAACCTGACGTCTGCTGTCCTTTTTGCTCCTCTAATCTGTAATCAATCAAAATATTTGTGTTTGTAATAAATGGAGTCACCATAGCTCGGTTGGTAGAGCGGTCGTCTCCCAATCAGAATGTTGCAGGTTCTGCCTGCCTACATGCCGAAGTGTCCTTGGGCAAGACACTGAACCCCAAACTGCCCCCATTGGAGTGACAGCGCCTTGCATGGCTGCAGCCTCCAATGGTGTGTGAATGGGTGAATGTGATGAGCTATGTAAAGCGCTTTGGGGCTGTCGTCAGCTAAAAGCTCAGCGCTATATAAGTTAGTCCATTTACCATTTACTTGAATGTGTCTTGATACTCTATAAAATAAAGAAAGACCTGATTTATTCTTCAGGTCTTTCTTTATTTTATGGTGTTTTAACTGGTCCGTTTCTTCATCTTAACTCCACTCATAATTAGAATTTAAAAAAAAATGAAAAAACCAACACCTACTTTTACATCATTTTGTACACGTCATAACGGAGTAGTTTTCTAAAATTAAATATTAATGATGAGAGTTTCAGATTTTCACTGTTTGCAGCATCAATTATCACTGCTGGGTCAAACCGGCCTGAACTGAACGGTTCAGTTTGAGTACAGGGTTCAACTGGCATTGAATCAATCTTTAATTATTAAAAAAGATTGGAGGAAAATCAAATTTTTTAAATTCCCAGCAGTACTGGGCAGATTACTATTGCAACAACACATCATCAGCAGGGTAAAACTAACCAGTCTCACGAGGGTCTAAACCCGCCTCACGTCCAACGCTTGGTGAATTCTGCTTCACAATGATCGGAGGAGTCGACGTCTAAGGATCTAAAAGCGACGTCGCTCTGGTTCAAAGGTTCAACTTTTTTCTGAAAACTCCAGATGTGTGCTACAAAAGCCTTTTCCTGTCACATTTGTTCAATCAACCTTCATTTTGGCTAAAAGAAAAGCCATTGTGGTTAAAATTCTATTGTGCCATTTGTTTTTGTTTGGCTGGATTTATTGTTGAGCAGTTGTCACACATTCACTGGAGAGCGACATCATGCAGTCAAACTGCATGTTGTACCTAATTCTAAGAAATCCAGGTCGCACCGTGTAACAGGTAATGAACTGATGAGACTGGAGAAACTAAATAAAGTCTGGAGGAGCCTTAAAACGGATTAAAAAGTTTATTTCAACAATAAATTTTGGATCTGAGCAGTTTTATTTATTAGACTGAATCTAGATTCTTTATGATATAGCTCTATTTTACTATGTAGTTACGTTTTTGTGACATTCAAGCATTTACTGCAATGATTATAAACATGAAACTTCAAGCTTTTGGCTGACACCGTACAGTACTTTATGAAAGTAACATCTCGGACCAACACTGCTGATGTGATGGTTTTGGTTGGTTTGTTTTCCAAAAATGAAATTCCAGAAACATTTGTTCATTTGTTGTGTGCCAGGCCACCAGCCATTTCTCCACAGAAACCCGTCTCTCGTTTATCTTAGCGTGTCTCACCCTGATCTTTATGTTTTCTTCCCGTAGCCTCTGCACCTCCATCTGCAGCCGCTTGCACTCCTCCATGATCTTCTTCACCTCGCCGTCGTCCAGCGAGGCGCTGGCCGACTTGGGCAGCACCGAGTGCTCAGTCTTAACAGAGGTAGAGGAAGACACAGGTTTGTTGCTTTCATTCTCATGCTGTGGAGAGAGAATGAGGGGGGGGATTGGTGGGATGGAGAGGAAGAAGAGACATGCAGAAGTGGCAGGGCGTGAGATGAGATTGCAGACAAATAAATCAGAAATGAATAAATAAACCATGTGATGGGTGAGGTGTCGCTGATGGATTGGAAATATACTGAAGTGAAAGGGTAAAAATAAACTCAACACAAGCATACTGTGGAAACTCCTCACTCTGAGATAACTAACTCCTGACACTTACCGTTTTGTCATTTTCTAGCGGCAGCTCAAACGCACATCTCAACTTTGAGTCCATCAGCTCTTCAGGCTTTGCCTCCTTCCACTGTGGACGAGAACAGAAAGAACATTCTTCGAGCTCAGACATCGATCATTCCACTGTTCTGTTTAGCCTTCATAAAAGTCCACTTTAAAAAAAAATAAAAATAGAAACTTCTCCAGAATGTTTTGAGGATATGAAATGTGCATTATAAATGTAAAGTCTTGTCTCAAAGCTTCAGAAGAAAACAGAATGAAAGAGTTCAGCGGAAGGTGAAGTTCTGAAAATAGAAGATGCCTTCGAGAACTCGGGGGGTCAACAGGAGGGACTAACAGCTTCACTTTGGTTGCTGTATTCATTTTTAAACATCTCCACACAGCCGAAACCTGTGTACAATATTCGTGTGTGATCACGATCACTGAACAGTGGTGTGCTCAGATACTCACAACTCCTTCCATGTCAGTCATGTCGTACGGAGCCAGCAGGGACTGCACCATGAATTTGTGTTTACTCTTTTCGTTGGGGTCGTAGTCAAACGGCTGAAGCATAACTGTGACAGAAACGACGACAGAGTGAGATGGGAAGACTTAAGCTTTAGGCCAAAATCAAAACAGACACGAGTCAGGTTCACAATGTGGGGCAAACTGTGGTGAGCTGCAAAGTTTCACTGTCTGGATTAGAGCTGGATCCATGAAGTAGTAAGGAACAGAGATTATTCCTAGAATTACTGAATTAACATCATGTTTTCATTTATTTCAGATTTCTAGATTGCTTTAAGTATGGGCCAACTAAAAACATATCTAACTGGGGTCTATTTATCTCTAAAGTCCACTTGATTTGATACCAAATATAATTCAAATAGTTCCTTGAACATTGTGTTGATTAAGAGTGTATCACACGACTTCAGGTTCCTCTTCTCTGTCGGGTTATGTCATCAATACCCTCCATGTCTCTTTCAAAGCTCAAAAAGATAAAATTCCAAGCAGTTGTGTAAGAGGCCCTTTTTTTTATTGTTCATTTATCTTCAATGATTAAAAGAATCCACTTCCTCCTTTGTGTAATGTGTGAACCTTTCTGTCCCATTTATGTTTATTTAGGGGAAAAATGTTGTTGATTTATTTACATGTGCTCTACTTTAAAATTGAATTTAGCTTGTTTCGACTTCCTCGTGCCTTATTTTGTCATTAATGAAAATAATGAAACTCACCCTGTGTTAGAAACGTTTCAATATGTGTCAACACCAAATTCAGAAGCTCGTATTTACTAGAAAGTGTTGTGTGCATTTCATTTTCCAGTAATATGTACATTACTAAAAAAGCAAGTAGTTTCAGTTGCTCTCCTGGTTCATCCAGTTTGTTCTGCTTAGACAGCGCTCATAGAGCCGTGTGCTCAGTGTGGTAGTCCAGGCTGCACACTGAAGCAACATTTCTTAAACCCCCGAAACAAGTTGACAACTTTCTGCGCTACCTTTCCTTTCAGTTAAAGTTCAATGAGGTCACATCTGTACTCATGATCTTTTAAAAACAACCTCCTATCTCACAAAGAAGAAATGTAGTTAAAACTCTGGGTTGCTAATGCGTGTAGATAAACACCCTCTCATTTTAACGCAATTTAAATCTCTTCACACAATATATAGTCCAAACCTTTCCATAAAACTGATGTCAGAAGGATGTTTGCTTTTAATTTTGTAAAATAAACAAGTGGATCAAGAAACTAATAATTAAGTGTAATGTAGAGTAATTAAAGTTCTAAAATAAACTTTACTGTAAATTCATGCAGACTAAATTAAAAAAGATTCATAGAATTCAACTAACATGAGTGGATTTCAAAAGCCAGCAAAAATGATGATCTTTAAATGTTTGAAGAGTATCGACAATCTTCATGTACGGGACATAAGTTGAGCCTCCAAGTTCTAAACCTGTAGTTGCATCATTCAGCACTAAAGGTTACAAACAATGGAGTGACATTCGAGTCAGATGGAGTCAAATCAGGGACAGAAATCTACCCAGCATGCACTGGGCGCCGATCACTGACATCGGTACAAATGCAGTGAAGTGTTTCATTTTAAAGAGGCCATACTTGCACTACTGCTATCTCAAGTAATCTCTAACAAAGAGTGACTGAGGACAGTATTGTCTTTTTTACTTATTTTATGTTACAAACATTCTGTTGGATTAAATTCATACAAGCAGGAATTCCACTTATAATACCGCAAAATCACTACTAGTACTTAAATCATAGATGTGTGTATGAGTCAATGCTAATTGGAAGTTCTGTTTACTGCAGTTATCCTTTACAATCCAAGTACGGACAATAATTGCTGTCAATACACAAATTAAAACAGAAATTCCCCTGTAAACCTCCTGTGAACCGTGGTGATGTCACTACAAGACCATGAAATATTTTTTTCATTGATGGAGAGGAAACGTAAAGCTTAACTCCAAAGTATTTCAGCTCCAGTATTTCCCGCTGTGACATTCACTGACATGTGAAAACCTTCAACAGAAACCACTTCCAAATGTGAGACAGCAGCATAATGTGGACCAAATGGACATAGTGCAAGCAAAACATCAGTTCAATCAAAATACCCAACAATAGATGCAACAGCACATTAGAGATTACGGAAAGTTTGGTTCCTGTAGAAATCCATTTAATTACTCAAAACACATTTTCTCTTACACACTATTTCATTGTGCCTGGTGTCATTATTCATCTTTACTGTAAATTCAATCCACTCATGTATCAGCTAAAGAAAACACTGTGCGAGTACGGATTACCATGAATTCGCAGGTACATCACTGATACGCCTGCTGGTAATTTCCCAACAATATTTCTGAGCTCAGGTGTCGTCTTTGGTATCAGTGACAAGTAGAGCAGAGGCTCAAGGATTTATTTTAGTGCTGAAACCTAATACAAGCTCAACGATAGTTCAGCATTTACCATTTATATACCTGGAAGTACGTCAGCGTAAGAAGAGACTGGTTATTATCTCGGATTGTGACCCTTTACTGAAGGTTAATTTAACTTTAAATGCTTTTGGCAAAATTATACAACTATTACAACCTTTTTAGAATTACAGCTGGGAAAACCATTGCATGATCCAATGTCGAGCTCTGACGATAAACATGACATATTTGAGATTTTCTTCTTAGTGACATTATAAAAACAAGACAAAACATGAATAAGTGAAGCTTGCGGTATCATTGAACTAAAACACGCGAAAACAGTTACTAACCAGAAACATTGACGGAAGCTCCAGCGTCAATGATGCCACTGTTCGGGCGCACACAGTATCTGCGGGGAGCGGTCGTCTTGACTTTGAAACACACATTTCTATCTGTGGGGTTGGTGAGCTTCAGAGTGGCAGTGACAACATCTGTAAACGGGCCTAAGGAGGACACAGAGGGAAAGTGCATGTCTGTACTTGATTGACATGCATTTCTGATCATTTGCACATCTACAATTTGTGTGCTAGGTTTTGATAGAGGAGGGGGACAAAGTGGGCAATTAAAGGCTGAATCAGTTGATAAAAGTCTTTATGGATGAATTGCACAAGTCTTGTTACTGAGAAAAGTCCAAATCACCTGCCACTATGCACAAAATAAACATCGAGAGCAGTAAAGTGTTTATCTGATAATCCAATTACAAGCCTCAGCTAAAAACTGAAGAGATAGTTTCAAGTGTTAATTTCTTCTTACTTGTGCAGCATCTAGATTATCATCACAATGTCTCTCTCATGAGGCCCTCTTATACCCAATGACTCCCAAAGAGAATATCAAACCTAAGTTAAATTGGAGAGATTTCTATTGGACCAACAGCCTCACTGTGGTTTTTTTTTTTGCTTCCATCACTGACAACATGCATCAGGACTGAGTGGGCGTTTGCATCTTCTCTTCTCTTGCATCATCTTTGCATCCAAAGCTTTGCAACGATCCATCAAGGATCATCCTACCACTGGCTGCTCACATCACCCTGGGTCATCCCTTGACCCATTTCTACATCAATAAGGCAACCGAGCATGACTACTTAGAAAATAGTCATTGTCCTTGGAATCTGCACTTTCATGGCCATTCCGTCTGGATGTAGAAAAGCTGGAAAGGAATTCAGGCTGCACAATGCCAGTTTAACAGTAAAGCTCTAAACTAGAGCTTGCTAGCTTAGGAATATTGTGAAATCAGCATGGTCATAAGGCTCAGCAATGACACCAGGCTGGTCGTGGAAAATGCTAGAATAGTCACTTTTTTTTCCCCCACAGTCGAATTAAAAGCGGCGACATCGAAAGAAAGGCGTGGGTCAAATATTAGATGCCAGCACGGTGTCTCACATGCTGTCACACGATGACATGCAAACGTGTCGGAAGTAAAAGAGGAAATGTGGAGAAATAGCCGTGGAGGCCCGCCTGGCGCTGCAATGACAGCGAGCAGTGCGCCGCGCTAGCCAGATTAGCCGGAGGCTAACCAGTTAGCATCGTCGCACACCGAGCCGCTTCAGCCGTCACCGGGACGACTGTCGCCCGCACAAAGTTCCTCAAAGCAGGCAGTCACGGTGGGAATAAAGCACGCAAGAGAGCCGCCGGCTGCTGCACAGACCGACGCGCTGTGAGTCGTTGCGGGCTTGTACGCTCGCTGCTTCCCCCGCGCCCCCCACCCCGGCCCTGCCCTCCGCCTCGGCGTTACCTCGGAATTTCAGTTCGTGTTGTGGCTCTAGCACCAGGACCTGTTCTGCTCTGGCCATGTCCCAGGGCTTCTTCCTGTCGTGACAGCGAGGGCAACGAGGTGAAGCGAGCGGCTGGCTCCCGGAGATACAACCCGGCCGTTCTCGGTGTGACTGCGGGAGGGAAGAAGGAAGGAGGAGATTCACAAACGCAGCACCGCCGCTCGGACTGACAGGCTGGATGACTGACGGCCGCCGACAGCTGCAGGAGGCTAACGGGCTAATGCTAACGGCTGATAGCACAAGAGACGAGAGGGAGGGGTCATGTGACGTCACGGAGAGGGCGGGGTAACGGGGCACGTCATCTGTATGAAAAAGTTTTTAAAAAGTGTAACACGCCTATTGTTCAAATTGATTTTAAAAGTGTAATTGCATATTATGATTACAAAAATAAAGACAGAATTTATAGTTCATTGAATAATTGTAAGTGGAAAATTTCACATTGACAAATGCAGATTAGCAAAGGTAAAGCCAAATTTTGCTAAATTCTATATTGAATTTAAAGAGCACATTAAAACACTAAGTAACGTAAACACACAACACACAATAAAACTGTTGAGATGTTTAAAGAACTATTCCTAAAAGAATAATGAGACCCTCTGCTTCCTTGGTCCCTTTTGTATTTTGTCATTAAAAAAAAAAAGTGTCATTCTCATTTGTATTTGTTATAGTTACAAACTGTATAAGTACCCCTCATAAAGTTTAACATTTCATGAATGTATTATATGTGATCACTGTCTGTTTGCTTTTATTGTGTTTGATGTTTGTTTGCACTTTTTGGATGTTCCCTATTTGTGAAAATAAAGTCCTCAAAAAAAGTGTAACACACCTATCATTTTTAGCATTTTACCTTTTTTGAGGAAGACTGTGTTGTTTGGACTATTTGATGATTGTGTCCTAAAAAGCAACTCTACTTACCTGATAAATCTTTTATTCTTGACGTCAAACTATTACATTTACTGCTGTAAATACATAGTTAAACCATTGCATCTCCTCAATTAAAACAGTAGAAATTTGTATTTCACTTAATGTATTTATACAAACCTTAACCCTCTGGCATGAGATGTAACTTTTTTCTTCTTCTTTATTTTATCCTCATACTGTTCATGCTATTGTTGTTCACTGAATGCAATTTGTACTGTTGTCCTGTTGAAAAAAAACAGTTCAACACACATAAACACACATCAGCAACATAAGATTATACACCGTTAAAAAAAAAAAAACACTATTTTTTACAGCTATATTGAAGTCATGTATTTTCATTCATTTGGTTTGTGTTATTTTTATTCTAAGATTTTGAAACATTTTTATATCATTGTCCCTAGTCTCATTCCTCTTTATTTACTACTATTTAACAACAATAAAAACGACATTAATTAAATGTTTAAAGAGGCTGAGAAGTTTCCTTAGATGCATTTCAAAGAAGTCTTTGTTTTATCAAACCAATAATTAAAAATGTAATAGCTGCGCATTGGACCTTGATCATTGCTGCTCTGTACACGTGTTTAAAACCAAGATACCCGTCTGGGAGAGAGCAGACTTTAGATTAGTTAAAGTGTCGCTATATAGTCTGTCAGTGTGTTAAAATGCTCAGTGGTGTTGATTTTACTGTATCAGAAGTTGGACAATTTGATCATAAACAAATTGAATTACAGCGTGTTTGAATCCAGTATAGAGAGTATTTACCATGTTTACTTACAATATTACATTTTATTACAAAAAGGAGCAGGATCAGACATTACCAACCAGTAATATGAATACTATTAACATTGGAAACATGTCACATACAGAATAACCAAACATTTATTTAGCTAGAAACATCTTTGACAATCAACACACGAGGATAATGATCCCCATCTTGTTTTATTAATAAGTTAAGCTGATATTGAAACACGGAATTGTGTGTGGGAAGACAATTTGGGCACAACATGTGCATTAAATTCAGTTCAAAGTAGTCTTAAATAGGTCTTAAAAAAGTCTTAAATGTAACTTGTAGAAATCTTTAGGAACCCTATTAAAATCATATGCTTTCATGTCTAACAAGAATGTTGGATGACATTTGTCTGTTTGCATGTATAAAGTGGTTATATGTATTGATTACACTGCTTGCTTTGGGGTCTGTGGATCAGTTTGGCAATAAAGCAAGTTGCTTTCAGTGGAACCTCCCTTGTAGCAATTTGTGGAGTTATTTCACCAAATGAAACGGCCATAAATGTTTAAATTAAGGAAATGATAAAAGTATATATTGGTTATTGGATGTAAAGTGATTTTTGTTCCTCAGTTATAATGTGAAAACTTAGTGCTGACCTCTGGGCCTTTTGTTTGCTTCAAAATGACTCTATATTCACTGTATTTATCTTGTCATTTCTATTGGCTGTATTTTATCTCTTGCACACCAAGCATTGTTTGGCTTTACTTAGATCTTGTCCAAGTACTGTAAAGTCATGTGATCCATGCTTGGCTTAAAGGGATATGTAAATAAACATACTTGACTATTAGTATCGTGAATGATGTCATTTCATTTTAGTTCTGCAAAAGTCTTCGACCACTGGACTAAGGAATGTGAGGAGCTCCTGGAGGGAAAAGATTCTCCAGTCGTCAGGTTGAAGAGAAAGATTGAGCAGGACACTGAGGTTAGTTACCAGGGAGCCTTTATACACAAAACTGAGGTTTGAAGGATTAAAGTAATATGAAAACAATGTTGCAGGTGATAATGATTTTCTTGACAAATATGTCAGATAGGTGTAGATCGACTTGCTCAAGCAACCAGGCAGAGAGGGCCTCTGATACTAAACAACAGTGGTGCACGGCCGACGGTATGGACTTCTATGTCTTGCAGACAACAGAGAGCACAGGAATGAGGTGGCTCTAAAAGTTAATTAAAAAACTGATTCAGTGGTATTTATGAGAAAGTAACAATTCAATTCAAATTTATTTATATAGTACCAAAGACAACAAAGTCATTTCAGGGTAATTTTACAGAGAAAACTAAACAAATCCACATGAACAAGCATAAGCAACTGTGGAACGGGAAAAGTCCAGTTTTTAAAGGAATAAACTTGCAGAATCAGGCTCAGAGGTGGCGGCTTTCTGCTATTCCAGTTGGGGTAAGTGGATAGAAGGAGGGAAAAGACAAGACAGAGATCCACTCAGTGAAGATGGATCAGGACAGGAGGCTTCAGACCACGAACTTTAGTTCTGTTTTGTCAGAGATCCAGCTGGGAGAGAGAGCACAGACTACAAGAGAGAGAGAACGAGAGAGAGAGCAGCAAATGTTAGTGACATTTAATAGTGACACATGGTGAGTGAAAGAGGAAAGAAGCTCAGTGTAGGTCCTCCAGCAGTCTTAGCCTATGTAAGCTTTATCAAATAGAAAAGTCTTAAGCCTAACCTTAAAACCTTATGTCGAGACATGAGAGCATGTGCATTAGATCAATCAATCAACCAATCAATCAATCAATCAACAAATCAACCAATCAACCAATCAATCAATCAACCAATCAACCAATCAATCAATCAATCAATGTGACCGAAGTGCTTTCCAGTAAAAGCAAATCACTTACAAGAGGATCATGTTTCATTTTAAATCTGGGAAGAGACTGTCTTTTACACAGGCTTGTCCAAGGATAACACTTGGACAGTGTATGTGATTAATTTCAAACATTGTTTTTTGTTTTTAGACCCACATGCTGAAACGCTGGAATAGGTGCAGACAGGTTGTGGTGGGAAATGCCGTAAGTACCTGGAAGGTATGTCATTTTACTGTGGATTCACAGATATGAATGATAGCAAAAGGTACTGCAGCAGTTACTAGTTCAATATCTACATGTAGTATCACACAGAAATGATGACTGAAGCAAAGAGCAAGAGAAGAACTGGAACGGGCAGTTGACAGGGAGCAGACCATCGCCAACACCACATTTGTTTGCAATACAGAGTTTGCATTGCTAGCATAATAGCCGTAAGCTCATATCAGTGCTAATTAGGGAGGTCTTCCTGAATTGATCTTCCTGTCGGTAGTTAGAAGATGCTCACTGATAAAAGATTGGACCAATAGCTCCTAGGGTCTGTTGAAGCTGACTGAAGTCTGGTTTTCACGGTTGCTGCTGGCTCTCGTCATATTGCTTCACCTCTCATCATCTCTGTCTGCAGGGTCATCGAGGCTGTGGAGAAAAGGGCAAACAGTGTTTCCATAGGATCAGATCAAAGTCACTTTACAATAAACTGTGCTGTTAGTGATTCAGTTCTCTTTCAACGATTACATGTTCACTCTTTACTCGCGTCCCAATCGGATGAACCTCAGGCAGAACTCATCAACGTCACTGAAGCTCAAACAAAAACGCTGCATTTTAGTGACCAGCGGGGAAATGGAAATCTCATCAGTCATGTGTATGAGTATATACAACAATTTAGAATTTATTGATTTCTACTCCCATTTCCAATCGCTCATTGAGCTCCTGCGGGTGATTGAGGAGGTGAGGGTGTAGGACGAACAAGTGGGGAGAGAGAACTGCTGGATTTTATCTTTGATGTCATGCTTCCAGAGGTAAGATGGTCAACGTTGCTTGCTTTGGAAATGGAAAGAAATTATGGCCTTTATGTTTACCCACACACTGACCTTGACCTCCTGTATTTAAACACTAACTACATTAGTTAAGTACAATAACATGTTTATACTGGACTTCTTTGCTCACATAAGGTTCACGGTGATTCATCTTTCAGAGATCAAAAAGCTGAAACCTTTTAAAAAGAGAAGTTTTGGTCATCTTCAGCCTATTTGTGTGCATTTAAATCAATACAGCCTCCAAAACGCAAGATTCAGTCATTTTCTACTCACCTGAACATCACCAACACCAAGCACGTTCCTGATAATCAATTCAGCTCCTCTAAACGTTTAGGATTTGGGTAATCATCTTTCCACAGGTTAAAAAAAAATCATTAAAATCTCTTTGAATGATGAGTGTTTTGGGTTTGTTTTAAGAAAATACAGAGAAGATAGTCAAAGAAATGACACTGTAAGACGGATATACAGAGTGATTTTTGGGCAAAGCTCTCCAATTCGTGCAACTCGTTTTTTTTTTTGTATCAGCGACATTCAATGAAATGCAACTGTTCAGGAAATGTTTGGGGTATTATTTCACATGGGTACTGCTCTCATTTCAGCCAAACATAGTTTTTTTTTCTTTTTTTTAAAAGAGCGCTTTCTACAAATATGATCTGTAGACATGAACAGTTACAGCAGATATTTACCAACAACAATCCTGAGTAAGAAATGCAAATCTACTGCAGCAACCACCCAACCCATGATGGATAGATTCTGAAATCGTTTAAATGTCAGTGAAGTATGTGTGTACTGACACCTACTGGTTCCGGGAGATGACAAGAGTACTGCATATGTGTCCTAAAGTACCTTTAAGAGTTGCTTGATTCAATTCATTTGTTCAATGTACAAAATTTCACTCTGATGAACAACTGTAGATAATCAGAGATGATCTTTTAAAAGATGAATCTTACAGGTTAGACTGAAGAGAACTATTGGTCCAAATAGTAGGTGGACTGTGGCAAGTCAAATTTTCTAAAAGTAGATCATGCATGTGAATAGTACTCAAAATACCATTTAGTTATGTGAGCATGTGTGATTTGCAACACGCACTTCATTAATGTGGATTAAAACGAGAAGGCAGTGTATTTGTACAATTCTCTTCGTCATTGTTGAAATTTACTACCTACTGGCTTTTAATAGCTGTGAAATCCAATAACCAATCTCATCATGCAGGAAAACGCAGAATTGAAGAAGCAAGCACCTCTTTTTGTTCTTTAACTTGAAGTACACTCTGTGATCGAGTAATTAAATGCGCTTGAAATAATAATCCCATGATCATCCGTCAAACCAACCGTTTATTCATGAGCATGGAGATAAGGACCACACGTGGTCTGCCAGCCAACAGGTGCAGTTCCGCCTTATTTTATGTTTTAACCAAAATCGTGAGGGTTGCTTTTCAATGACCCAGCTCGCAAACAAATACATCTAAAGAAAGCATAAAGTTGAAGGTGGACAGTGTTAATAAGGTGAGCAGAAATAACTTGATGGGTTAACTAAAGAGGCAAGACGTTTTGATTGAGATCATGAGAACTGCGGTTACATCTTTTAAATAAAGTACTCACTGAAGCGAATGTAGGATTATCAGTTCACATCCCATCAGTCACTACCATGAGGAGCTTGTTTGATTTCCCACTCTTTAGGTTCCAAGCGGGAGGCCCTCCTGTCAGAAACGGGCTGTGAAGAGGAAGTGGCTGGTAAACGAACAGGAACCCCGACTTCCTCCATGCAGTGTGGATTTATAGCAACCTCTCTGGCTGCACTTTAGGGATAGGACATGAGAAACTCCTCATGAGAAAGCTGAGAACATGTCACTTTGTGTTATGTGTTTATGACAGCCCCCCCCTCCCCACTCAAAATCTTTATTCCTCAAGAGCTCCTGCTCAGAAAGCAGAGACCCATATTTGATGTACACATGAAACGAAGACGAGGGCACTGAAATGAGAGCGATGCCGATGCTGTACAGGCCGTCTGACCCGTGCAGAGCCAAGCAGGAGGACCGCCTCTCCCATCAGCAAATAGATTAAAACCAACTTGTTTATTTTTTGCCATTTGTTACCAGCTGTCGAGCAAAAGAATGTTTTGTTGAGACACAAGCACTGTTTTGCATCCGTCCTCTCCGGTTTCAACTCTTCAGAAATGTTCTTTGCAGAAAAACAAAAGAAACCTGAACACAACTTCAGTTGAAAGGATTTAAGTTATAGCAATACGCACACTATCAAGTGTACAATTTGTCAAGGTTCATTTGATTCTAATAAAATACTTTTTTTTTTTTTTTTTTTTTTAAACCCATATACATTTCATATATTTATCTTTTTGGGGTATATGGCTCCAAAAATAGACATTTAAATCATAAAGAGAGGATGGGAGGATAAAGGGAAGAGAAATAAAACTACAAAAGCTACGAATGGTTGTCTGCCTTCCCCGAGGAAAGAGAGTAGACGGAGGAACGAGAGCGAGATAGTGAGACGTGGCGAAGGAGAGGGAGAAAGAAAGAGGGGGAGAAAGAAGAAGCTGGGGAGTTGGGAGGGGGATTGGCCAAGCTATACAGCGCAGTATGACACCCACTTTAGCTCATTACACACGTACAGTCGTGATCAAGGCACAGGGATCTTCTAAAAGTTTTTGTTTTTTTCAATAAAGTTGTACAAAATAATACATTTTACAGTCTGTACAAGAATAATAGTTCAGCAGTAAAGTAAAGACAGACTTACAAAGGAGCAGGAGGTTAGGGAGGAAGGAGGAATGATGGAGGGAGGAATGGCAGGGAGGTGCGAGCAAGTTGTTTGACCACGAGTTTAAAAGAAGGAAAAAAAAAAAAAAAAAGTCCCGCTTGTTGTCATCAACTTCATATATAATCTATATATGTAATTTTTGGGATCATCATACTTTATTTTCTCTTAAAACAAAACAAAAAAAAAATTACTTCCAGGAAATTAAAAGTGCAAATGGGGAAGGAGGAGGTGGTGAGAGAGAGGAGATGATGAGAGAAGGTGAAGGTGGTGGACAGCAAGTTCAACTGTCAGAGGAGAGAAAGAAAGAGAGAGCGCACAGGGCACAATGGCACAAAGTCTACACAGACAGAAACAGCTGTGGAGACAGTAAAACAGGATGACAGTTCTTTTTAACTTATATGGTACGGTACTGCAGAAGGATGCGTTTTGCCCTCCATTCAAGTCCCATAAAAGTTGGTATTGTTTCTTTTTTGTTTTTAAATTCAATAGACCCTCCTCACTTGTTTTTTTTTCATTTCCATTTTTCCTTTTTTTTTTTTTGTTTTTTTTTTGCTCCACAACCAACAAGGCAAAGTCAGGTGGCAAAACAGTTATGTGGAGAAGTCGTTGTCGTCCTCGTCCATCGTGGCCACGCTCCACATCAGAGCGATTGGGACCGCAGTCGGCTCTGTCCCCTTCCTGTGAAGCTCCGACTCCATCAGCCTCCACAAACACACCAGAGGTCCGTTCATTCTGCTCCTTGCCGTTCAGTCTTCAAGCGCCGGTCGGGATAAATCGCCGGCACCTTGACAAACCGGGCCACCCGCCGACAGATCAGCACATTTCGGGATTCAAACCCGCGGCGGCGCAGTCCGGTAAGAAGCAGGTGTGATACATTTGTGTGTGCGAGCCGAGCCTGTAGTTGGATTTAAAAGTGTTTGTAGGTGATAGGAAGGTTTGGTGTACATGGTTTGAGTTTAGTCCTGAGCACAGTGCTTGTGTGTGTGTGTATTTTGTTTTTTCCTGTTTCCGTAAGATACAGTGTTCAGTTCATCTGCTGTGACATATTTATTTCTCTATTTGCTGTAATTCAACAGTTATCTCTTTCCCAGTTGCACTGGAGTAGTAGCTCTCTTAGTTTTCATCCCGATCTCATTAACAGGGATGTCGCACAAAATCGAACGCGGCTCAAACCCTCCACGCTGCAGAACACTCAGTCCGAGCTGGGCCGCTGTGGGGTCTTTGAAAAGTGTGTGTGTGTGTGTGTGTGACAATGCTGAAAGGTGAGGGGCTGGGAGTATGGCTGCATGTGGATAGAAGAGTCTCTTTATGCGTTAGCCCCTTAAACCCTTCCATTAAAATAGCTCTTTTCTACAACATGTAGGGAGTTTGCATCAGGGGGAAGTTTTGGGTTCAGTGTGTGTTTGCTGTAACTGTCTGTGTGTGTGTGTGTGTGTGTGTGTGTGTGTGTGTGTGTGTGTGTGTGTGTGTGTGTGTGTGTGTGTGTGTGTGTGTGTGTGTGTGTGTGTGTGTGTGTGTGTGTGTTGAGTGTTTAGGCCCCCGTTCTGTCACAAGAGCTCGCACAATTCTGTGGAAGAGGGGAGTTCAGAGACTCTGGGGTTTTTTGTGGTTTTTTTTTTTTTCCATAGTCCGATCTGCTTTGAAGGTTTTTGACCAAACAACTCTCGTCTCCCCATCACAACAGCTCGTACTGCCGCAGGTGCATCCGCTGGATGATGTCTCGACAGTCGTTAAAGACGCGGCGGATGTTTTCTGTGTCCACAGCGCAAGTGAAGTGGGGGTAACAGTAGTGCCTCCCATCGCCGCTTGCTGTGCTGATCCTCTGCAGAAGGAGAGTGGAGACCATGTGATGCCTTACTGCGCATGTGCTGAGGAGCACAGTTCTTGTTTTTAACGAGACATCATTACAATTCTATGATTAAGTTAACGTAAGCTAGACATTGACAACAAATTCCAGGAAAAATAAACTTGTGAACTCACCAGGAACTCATCTCTAATGAAGTACTTTGCTCTAGTCACACGTGGATCCTCGCCGGGTTCGGGTGTTGCTGTGAAAAGAGAGAGAAAAAAAATGTATTAAGATACCAACTTGGAGACATTTCAGCTCAGGTGGGGTCGACAGAAAAACTTCTCAGACGTGTGTAAAATATATTATTAGCACTCTGGAATGTAAACAGGGGTGATGTTGGACGGGGAGATGTGCAAGTCTGACACCAGTAAATGGATTTTCTTTGTACATAAGACTTTTTACTCTGTTAAAAGTGAAAATAGCTACAAAACATGTCTGTTTTCTCTGCATTTTGGGGGTTTATCTACTGCAGGGACTGCTAAACCAGCATCAATATTATTAGCTGTTTTTAGGATTTTCCTTTTGCAGTGAAACGATAACTCATCATGGACACACGGCTGCACAGCAGAAGAAAACAAGTGATTTTGATTTGATTTGATTCCAGAATCTACAGCAGACCTGTACTTATACCAATTTTTACTGAGAATTTCTTGTGTCACAAAAAATAGAGACATAATGGTATTCTTTCACACCAGATGCCCTTTTCATTTGAAAATGTTTGAGGGTAGTTTGGGGTGTTTGGTCACATGGCTGCTTCAGAAGTGAATCCAACAAATCCTCACAAAAGAAGAACAGCAATCTGGAGGTCAGTAATTAACTTCATTAAACTGAAATAAGACTTCTCACCGTCATCGGGTGTAGTGTAGCGAGCAAACTCAGGAAAGTATTCCTCGATTTTGGACTTCCCTGCCAGCACCTTGTCTGCTAGCAGGTCCTGCTTGTTTAGGAACAAGATGACTGAAATGGTCCGCAGCCACCTGAGGAGATCAAAACAAAGTGAACGCATGTTCAATGTATGTCAACAAATCACACAGTCAGAGGCTTCAGCAATCTTCAGTTCAGCCATTTTTGTTTTCTTAATCACTACTACAACTTGTTTTGACTTGTTGCTTTGGAGGCCCTGCACTTTATGGTGTAATACTTCGGCACAAAAAATAAGATGAGAAAGATTCCCAGTTGTGTCTGCAGGCTCGATCGATAAGTGCAGTTACAATTCTTCTGCTGAGTACATGCTAAACAGTTTGAGGTAGATGCTTCTGCACAGGCAGACACGTGCCGTAGCGTCTCCTTACCTGTTGTTCCAGATGTTCTTAAAGAGGTTGAGGGCTTCCTGTAAACGGTTGGTCTGATTGTCCTCTCGGATCACCATGTTGTAACTGCTACTAGCCACCACGAAGATGATGGCGGTTACGTCTGAGGACGAGGCAGAAACAGAGAGGCTTCAGATGCACTGGAACAACACGAGATTCAAGCACAATGAAGGGACGGGCAGATTTGAAGAAGTTACCATTAAAGCACTGAATCCATTTCCGACGTTCGTCTCTTTGACCACCAACATCAAACATGCTGTGATGAAGAAACAGAGTATAATAGATGTGAAATACTGCCATCGGGTGGAGAAGCTACACATTTACAGCATACCATGAACCACAGCACATCTTTGTCACTGCTGGTTGAGTCTTAAGAAATCACTGTGTACGACGTAATTCACGGTCAGTGGTTTTACTCACTGGAAATTAACTTTGTCCACTTGGAATCTCGTCTCAAAGATCCCCGATGTCAGTACTCTGCACCGCAGCAAGTCCTGGTGACAGGGACGGAAAGTGGAGAAAAACTGTCAGGATGGTTAAGAGAAATCAGTGGGAGTCTGAATGCTGACACTAAACTATCTGGGACGACACAAACTGAATTTGTGTGCTTAACAGATTTGTTATTCAGGGTGAATGTTGATGTGGTGGCTCGTGAGCATCCTAAGGAAAAACGGCACTGCAGTGCAGGGCTAAAGGCGTTCTTCATGAAACACCAATATGACAAAACAGCAGATTAGAGAACTGTGTGTAATGCAAAATGAAGTGTGAAGACGCTCACCCACCTGATCTGTGGGAGTGTAGTCACTCTGTTTCACAATGTCAATCTTATCTAGAAAGCTGAAGGAAGAAAAAGAGAGAAAGAAAAATTAAGAAGGTGAGAAAACATATCTATATGTTATCAATCACAGAGTGGTCCCATAGTACATGTGCTCATACAACATCCCAACATGACAGGGTCCTTTTTGCTCGAGGGAGTAAAAAAACCTGTTTAAGCTTTAAAAAGCAACAAGTTCAATGGCAAATGGGAAATTGTCACAAACAAAAAATGTTTTTCCTCACAGGCTTGGGGGCTTTAATTCAGCAGACAGCTCACAACAGAAGCTAATAACACGACTCATAAAAAGTTTTGTATATTTGGTTTCTGGGTGAATTTCTGACCTTCTCTAAACTTTTGAATGCACGTGCTGAACTGTTCAAAGCTTTAGTACTTCTTGCTCGAAATTCACAACAGATGTTTGATCCATATATCGGTTGAATTAAAAGTGGTATTAAAACATTCCTCCTCGTCATGCTGTTCACATTTTAACATCAGACCGTTCTAAAAATGTATCAACAGGACCTCAACACTGTGAGGCTTCATACAGGATGTTCTCAGACAGAAGTGTCCACTGAGCTCAGTGTCACAGAGCGTCATCAGCAGGTGAAACAGAGCGACCGGAAGAGTCACAGAAAGACATCTTTTGTCCACATCCCACACTGATGACTGCTTCACAGTGAGGAGAGCTCTGTGGAACCAGATTATGGATACCACTCAACTCCAGGTATATTTAAGAAAGGTGAGAGGCGCCAAGTGTCACGCCAGCTCATTGGAAACTGGTTACATCAGTGTCGTCTGCATGCTAGACCACCTGCAAGACCACCAGGTGTCAACGTCTTGAAGGATCAGAGAACATTTTTGCTCTGAATAAAGTCCATTCAGGTTGAGCAGAACACAAAACAACGTCGCATCAGCCACTGTTGTCCCTAGACGAGTCTTTGGTGGTGTTGCAGTGTGGGCAGGTGTGTCTGGTCAATACAGAACTGCCCTACACTTTGTGAATGACACAGTGACAAGACCATACTACCTGAATAACATAATCAGTCCAGTCATTGTTTTGATGCTCAAGGCCACATGACAAGTTATTGATGCATTGACTTTTTTTGTTGTATACCCTCCACTGTTGTTGGCTTTCATCTCAATAGATACTTTGAAATCACCATTGCATGCCTCTACTTAAAAGGCCCACTCTCATGATAAATCACTGTTGCATAAAATGTTTACCTTTTCCATAAATTTGACCTGAAATGCAAAATAGCCCGGACTTGTTGTGAGTTACAGAACACATTGGTTGTTTTGATTGGTCTGTCCATAGAAGGAGTCATACTGTAATCTCCAAGTACAAACATGGTGAGACAACTGTACAGAAGAAAGAAAAGTGAACTCATACAGGTTCACAGAAATACTCATTTCAAATAAAGTGCGCAGAGAGAGAGAGAGAGAGAGAGAGAGAGAGAGAGAGAGAGAGAGAGAGAGAGAGAGAGAGAGAGAGAGAGAGAGAGAGAGAGAGAGAGAGAGAGAGAGAGAGAGAGAGGAGAGAGAGAGAGAGAGAGAGAGAGAGAGAGAGAGAGAGAGAGAGAGAGAGAGAGAGAGAGAGAGAGGAGAGAGAGAGAGAGAAGAGAGAGAGAGAGAGAGAGAGAGAGAGAGAGAGAGAGAGAGAGAGATGACAGAGAGAGAGAGAGAGAGAGAGAGAGAGAAGAGAGAGAGAGAGAGAGAGGAGAGAGAGAGAGAGAGAGAGAATAGTGGCTTCTGTCAGACATTACAGAGCAGATTTCAAAATAGCTCCCCAGCGCCCTGGCCTGCAGCACGGTTACCATGGAGACCCAACCACAGGCTCTATTAATAGTCTATCAGCGCCGATCTCGTGCAGTTGGAGGAGCTCCAGAGAGAAGACAGACAGACGGATGGAGAGGAGGAAGACAGAGGCGGAGGAGAAAAAAAAAGTAGGAGCAAGATGAGTTTGTGTTTTTTGTGGTTGTGCCAGCGAGAAAGAGGGAAGGACCGTGAAGCTGGACTGTACCATCTCAGCCATCTGAGGTCGGAAGGCGGGGGGGTTCCTCCTCACGTACACTATTAAAAGACCACGGTAATCTAAAGTTATACATGACTGAGTGCAATACTGGCCAGGGGAGATTTCCCTAAGAAAAAAAGGAAAAAGAAAACGTGTCGAGTCCAGGGATGAGCAGCAAAGGTATCCTCCTCAACCAGCACCCCTCCTCAACCAGCACCCTCCTCCTCCTCCTCCCTCCTCTTCCTCCTCCTCCTCTGAACATCCTCTGATCTGCAGATGACTCAGCCTCGGCCATGTTTGCTCCCAAACACTGCAAACTGCTGCAGTTACATGACTCCTTTACTATACATTCATTGTGCATTTTACATACCCTTGCCTGGGAATGTTAACTGGACAACACTCTGCAGGAAACCGTGAACAACAATCTACAACAAACTATTTGATTGTTGAGCTGTTGAGTTATCAGGACACCTCCATAGATGTAGATTTGCACGGGTGTTGCCTCGAAACATTGAGCAGTTGTTGGCATATGGGGGAACATCGAGCTCACGTTAGTGATACCTAAGCATTGCCTCAATATGTATATTTCAAACAATAGAAAAAAAACTAAACTTCTCTTAATCCTGGCTCACATAACAACTGGTAGTGGTATCCTGGAGCCTCCACTAGGTGTTCCCGAAGAGCCAAATTAGCACCTTTATGATTCTACATGATCAACCATGAACTTCTGTGGCAATGTAGTTAAGATTCGTCAACTTTTTTCCATAAGTGGAAGTATATTAAAATACTGCTGCAAAACCAGAGTAACAGGTGTCTCACAGAGACATTTGTAAGTTGCATAATGCACAAATACACACCACAAACGTCTCAAATAATGGCAATATTAACTACAAGATTTGTTGGGGTTTACTAGTAGGTTTTATCTAAGGGCTACTGCCTGAACAAGCATGTGTATAAACTTTAGGTGAAATAAAACTTCATTTTCATTGCACCAGCATCATTATCCTGTACATGCATGATTAATTAAGAATTGGATGAAAATTTGTCAAAGTCTGTCTTCCTGGATAACCATCTTACGCCACTGTGTCTGCACTGGCATAAATTTTGTGTAAATGTGAAACAGATCAGGTAGATTTCAAACATCCACCAATTCTGCTCAGTTATTTCCCCAGAGAACTCCCAGGAAGCGATCCCAAGCACTTATGGAAAATTAGGGGAAAAAGCACAATTTTAGGTATTTCTGGATACAGAAAAGCCAACATGTGACTCAGGATGAGTGTGACCCCTTATGATTTCCTACAGAAACTGATTTTTCTCGAAAGATAAAATATAACACTCCGATTAATGTTTAATTTATTTTTCTTAAAGGGATGAGCTTGCACTGTGATGTAGTCTCAAACTAAACAGTGTTAGCTGCTCTACCACTTCCTAGCATGCAACGTACTTGGACTTTGCAACAAATGGCACTTCCAAGAACAAGAGTTACTTACTATTGTGCACAATCAATTAGCTGGTACTCGTTGGATCTCTCGTAGCACGCCCGGACGCCCTCATCCTGCCACAGTGTTTTTGCATGATCGTAAAACTCCTGAGGAGGTACAAAGGAAGACACAACAAAACAATTAATGACACGAGGCAGAACTCAGAACTGATGAAGACAGAGCAAAGGAGTCAGGTTTATTCTCTTCATGCATGGTATATTCAGTTGTGACATGATTTGGTTTGAATCACTGTTGAACAAACCAAACAGGCCACACACCAGTGCAGCCACTCAAAGACAAACAAGCAGAAGATTTTCTGATTCATGACTGTATTTTACACCAAATTTGATGGAGGAATGAAAAGAGGATAGGGTTGTCTGTTGTCTGTGACGTGTTTATCTGAGGGCAGCGGGTGTTCGGCATTTTTGTTGACACCACACGCAGTGTACGTTGTGCCTGGGCGACGCCTGTGTACATATCTGCAAAGGTAAATAGGGGTGGAGGCAAAGAGAAGCACCATGCTGCTATTCACAGAAGGCCTGTGGGAAATGCCGAGGAACGGCATCGATGAGGCACTTCACTTCTAATGTTCCTCCGTCTGCATCAACAACAGGTATTATGTGCAGATTTTATTTCAGGGAAAGTTGGAGGCAGCACAAGAATCAAGGTAGTGCACCTTCACTCTGAGTCCACTCAGAGTGAAAGTGCAAGAGCACTTGTGGTACATTATGTCAGACATGCAAGAATCACAATAAAAGACAACTACAAAGACAGGAATCAAACCAGGCCCCTCTTATAAATATACATAACATGTATATTTATAAGGCAGATGTTTTGAAAAGTATTTGTGTCGGGAAACGGAATATATACATTTATACTTTGAAAATGTACACAATCTACAACATTGTGTTCAGTGTGTGTGTGTGTGTGTGTGTGTGTGTTCCCTTGCTCTTCTACCTGTAAGGTCTCGGTTGCTTCCCTGCAGTGACTTGCATGTTTGACACCTGAACTAAAGGACTTCATCAAAAGACACACAAAGCAGAAGTAGTCTACAGCTTTTTAGTTGTGTAACGTTTGCAGTGCGAGACATACAAATGTCAGAGAATGTCACCTGCTTTACTACAACTGAACTTACAATCTAGATGTTGTTCTAAACATATCTGATGACAGTTCCAGTGTTGTAATACTGGAGTTAGCAAGAAAAATGCCCTTACTGGCAATGTCTGCAAGGTAAAGTATGATGATATGAATCCAAGAAGCCTGTATGACACTAATTGGTAGGTTGATCAATAAATCATTTTTAGTTTCAGACGTAAAACTAACATTCACACATCTTGTAAGCATCTGTAAAGAGGAATGACAGTGACTCAGGGTGTTTTGTACGTGCAGCGCTGTTCAAGTTAATTAGCAGACACTTTGTGTTGACATCTGTAAAGTGATGCAGGCCAAACCCAAGTTACTTCCTCCTTGTAGATGTGGGATTTCTCAGGCTCGTACACACACACTCGCAGATGTTCCTGTAATTGTCTTGATTTATATTTGACGTGGTAGTGAAGTGTTTTGCACTGTCAACTCATGGCAAGAAAAAATGGGTGCGAATTTGGGTTTTACTCGCTTCCTCCCATCCAGGCCAGTTGATGACTTCTCACTGGTGTATTTAAACTTGTGAGTAGTTGTGTGTCTTTTTGTGATAGTCTTGTGATCTGTTTTAGTCCATTTCTACTTTGGACAACAAAGATATCGATCGATGATAGCTGGAGGGAGTCATTCAAGGCTGTGTAGTTACTCTCACATTTCCTGCATTTAGACGATCAATGAACCTTGTAGCAATGTTTACTACATAGGAACAAATTAGTTTATAAATAGCAAAACTAACTTGGGTTTGTACAAGGAGCTACCAATAAAACCATCTATCCCAAAAGTTTCTGACCAAAGATAGAGTTAATGTTCCCAAAAAATATGCAGCGGAACCATTTAGACATTTAAGGCATGGTACTGATTGATGAAACACTCATACATGACCATGAAGCGCTGGTCTTAATCATCATGTATATCTATCATTTCCTTTATAATGCAAGAAATAGTAAGCCCATCAGCCCAGTGACGACCCCCCCCCCACGAAAATCATTGATGAAAAATAAAATGCAATCAATTATTGTTCAGGCATGTTGTTTTCTATGATAAATTATTCAAAACAGCAATGTCCTCCTTAGAAACGACAAATTCACCAATACATCTAGTATATTTTTTGCAGTTCCATTCAGTTAAAATAATGTCGTAATCAAAAATGGGCGTAGGTCTTTGTTGATCTGCTGATGACGCCCGTGAGTACACACCTTTCAGTTCTCTCTCTCACACACACACACACGCACGCAGATGTAGATGCAGATCGCGATTTAAATACACCCTGTTTTACAACGTGGAAACTATGCAACGCTCATCATAAACAAGTCAACCAACCAAAGAGATTGAGCCAAACCCCAATCGTATACAAATAATTGCTTCCCCAACAGCACAGCATGAGTGGAATTCATTGAGCAGCAGGGTGATTCAGTGGTTAAACAGAGCATCCCGGATGTGAAAACTCCCACATTAGATTCCTGTAATAGCTGATGTGCTGCTAATGAATGTCCATTGAGCAAGTCTGTCATTTTCTGTCTCCTCACCAACTATAAATCACTCAGGATGAGAGTGCAGGCTCACGAGTCATCACGTAAATGAATAAATACATGAATGTTTATGGTAAAGACCTTGATGTTTCACATGTTCAGTGATCATCAGCCATAATAACGTTTTTGTTGTTGTTTTCTATGTTTACCTTTAGCGCACTGACGCACCCAGTGGGGCTTTACTATCGTCCCACAATAAAAGTGCAATGCAAGGTGCGTGAACACGATTGGGTTCCACTGTGAGTTTATTATCTTCTATATCGACACATGGTCATAGTGAGGGAGGGGAAAGAGTCGCCACAAGCTTGAGATTGGAAATCCACTCATTCTATCAAGTGAGTCACAGCAGTTGACAAAAGCCACAAGCTTCAAAGTTTATCATCTGTTTTGATTTGTAGGCATCAAATTAACACCGATTCGCAATTATTATTTTTTCTTTTTTTACAAAAGACTAAAATTATGAACCAGAATATATACACAATCATTTTTTTTCCCCCCGGGACGCTGTTTAATTGTCTGTTCTGTCTCTGCAGCTTAGAAATGCAGCAAACCTGGGAAAAAAACAAGATCATCCACTATTCTTAAGAAATCTGTTAAAAAAAAAAAAAAAAGTGTTTTCTATGAAATTTTTACAATTTGCTTGGTGTTATGGCGTGCCAGATGGGAGCCGGTTTTGGCCCATGGGCCTCATGTTTCACACCCCTGCCTGAGACTATTGTTCAAAGAAAGTTCTGTTCTGCATGACAGCAAATTATGTTTACAGAGTGCTCATTTATAAACAGATATGTGCTTGAAGAAAAACTAAAATAAACAAAAAAAACCCTCTCTCTATCTTTTATGATGTAATGCTTCCTCTCCAATACAACTTTTTTCTCCTCTTTCCAGTAACTCTCAGATTATAACAATTAATCCACACAACTGGGGGACTCGAAATTCTGAGATACGACATGTGACACTTGTGACGACTTCGAGAAGATCAGAGGAATAATGCACTGTGGAGGTTTTACTTTCTTTTGAATAAAAAAAAAAAAAACTGAGCAAGCAGATCTTTTTGAATCAACATACGGTTTGTATGACAGAAACTTGCTCAAACTAGACATTTCCCATAACAACATCAAACCCTTTAGACTGTTTGGACACAGGAGAAGCACTCTGGTGCTTGACGTTTATTACAAATACTAACTCTGGAACCTCATGACACAAACTAATGCACTCATTATCAGGTGGTTTAAAATAGTGGTTTTACCTCACCACATGGAAGAACAACATCCACTGTGTCTATTTCTATTTGAGGTTGTTTTGTTTTTTTAGAACTCTTAATCTTAACACCACTTTACAGTACCATCATTGTTTTTTTGACTCTTATAACTCAGCTCAGCTTTCCTTTCAGAAACGTGAATGGGAGGTTAAAAAACACAAAAACAACAGATCTGATCACAGAAGAAACCGAACAAATAAAAACAGACTATGAAAGTAGTCTTTAGTTTCTAACATGTGTTGTGACATGTGATACCAAGGATCTCCTTTTTAATCCCATATCGATCCAATAAAAAGTATCGCTGATACTGATACGACAATGACACTTCGTAACCCTAAACTTATGAGTTAAGAGAAATTAGTTAAGAAAGATCTCTTTCAAATTATAGCCATTATCTCATCTCAGGTTCGAACATGACTGTGTTGGTGGTCAGACGTGGTCTGAACACATCTCAGCCTCAGACATGACACTCTTGAGTGACAGCACACAATATGAGCATCACAAGTTACATGTAGAGAAAAGAAAGAAAGAAAAAAAAAAGGCTAGGCCAACCAGCGGGAAAAGGGACTGAATTGATAAAACTTGAGTTGACAATAGACTTAATGATATTTTAACAGGGCACTCGCTCCAAATATGGATATGCATGTCATCAGAAGTATCAATTTTTTCATATCAATCTGCCTATCACTAATTGAAATGTACTAAATTGGGGTGGCAGGGTTTCGTTGGTAGAGCGGTTGTCTCCCAATCCGAGGGTTGCAGGTTAAATTCCATCAATTCTCTCAGTGACAGTGCCTTGCATGGCAGCAGCCTCCATTGGTGTGTGAATGTGTGTGTGAATGGGTGAATGTGATTAACAATCTAAAAGTGCTTTGCAGGCTTTTTCACTCAGTTGAAAGACACAATATAAGTGAAGTCTATTTAAAAACTCTCACATTATATGGGAATGTTCATTTTCATATGTGAACTATTTCAATGTTATTTCAATCTTACTATGCTAAACTATCAGCTGTGTATCAAATAAGAGTGAATGTAGCGTTACGATGACATGGACTGCACATGGTGGTGGCAGGGGAGAAATCAAAACATAATCAGTCCCATCACTACATAAAATTAGCAGCTTTTCCTCTGAGGAGAATCTGAGTAAGCTGAAAATTGAATTGTTTGTAGCCTCATAGGATCAACAGTGAAACTCTGAGGTTTAGTCTCCTGGCATGGACAATTAGTTAATGGGAATACCCCGGTGAGGGTTGTAGACGTTGGCAAACATTCCCCTCTGAATCACCTGTGAACCTCAGTGATGTCATCTGGGACTTTTCTGTCGCACACACACGCGCACGCACACACACACACGCTGAGTTGAACGTTACCATTGCTCCAAATTTAAATAGACAAAGCTGAATTAAACCACAGCTCTGAAACGACACATTTTTTTGTCCATTAAAATATGAAATACAAAACAGAAAATACAATGAACACAACACACTACTGTGTATTTGATTCTGTGAATCACTGTCAAGAGTGATGATCAACCCATCAGAAAGACGGGTGTTTTCTGGATGTTTAAGTCATTTAAGATACAAAAATGGTCAAACGATGTTCTTGGGGTAACAGCGAGATGAGGTGTCACGAAAGGATTAACAAAAGGGTTTATTGTATCCTATTTTCAGAACCCAGACAAAACATGAACAAATTTCTCTAAAACAAACAAACAAACAAACAAAAAAAAAGACAAATATCTTGTTAGCAACAGTAACTAAAGAGGGAGGGGCTTAGTCAAAGGTCACTTCACAACTTTAAATATTTAGAGTCACCAATTAACCTCAAACACGTGTTTGGACAGTGGGGGAAAACTGGAGAAACCCTGAAGTAACCACGGCACACAGGAAAGCTCCTGAACCGGGGACGTCGTTAGCGTCCCTACGGTCGCCCACATGAGACTAAATACAGTTTCTGACGAGACTTCAGACTCCGCGAGTGCACACAGGTTCTACTCACAGATGGAAACTCAAAGTCTTTCTGGTTGACGAGGTTGAGAACGTATTCGATCCGGTACTGGTTGTCTGGACAGGCCAACTGCACCGGCGGTGTTAGGGTGCTCATGGCTGTTACTATGGTCTGTTGAAAACACACATGTACAAAAAAAAAAAAAAAAAAAGAAGAGAAATGCTCATGAGTATGAAACAAAGAAACACAAGCTTACAGCATCTTTTTTTCATTGTTGTTAAAGTAGTAAAACATATCCTAGATCACAATGACACTTACCTCGATAGCCTCTTTAATATTATTCTTGATGTCCTGAATTTTCTGCTTCTTTTCTCTGAAACACACAATGACAGTCAGGTTTAAGACGTTCCTGTCCAGCAAGTAACAAAAACAAGAAATATATTGTTGCGTTTGCTTTGCGAACATAAAAATTTATTATCTTTGTGTTTTCAGTTATATATCGATGTGATCACTTTGTACATGTGTCGTGTTTCATCTAGGTTAACTTTCCTGTGTTAAAGGGGGTGTGAGGATGGCAAGTAAATCCATGTTATGTGCAGGAGAAAAACCTGGTTGGCACCAAAGAAAACAGACAAAATTCACTTTTCTACATGCCTACAGCTTTTCTGTGCTGCGACACATTACAGTCCTCGCCACAAAACGATAGGGAATAATGTTCCTTAATAATCTGATTGTGGACTAATATTGAAGCGCTGTCAAATACCATTCAACAGGACAGAATCTCAAACAACAAAAACTGTACAGTCTGAATTTTAAACACATACAAACAACAGCTTCAAAAAGGAGTCATAAAAGTAAAAAAAAAAAACCCAAAATACATTAGATTATATAATTTACAAAATAAACAAAAAAACTATTGTGTCTGAACGGTTGGTAAAAACACTACTTCATGTTTTATATCTGCTGTAGTTTAAAATACCTGCGTTAACTTATTACAAAAAATACTAAAAAAGAATCCCATGTTACTGTGACACGGTGCAAAAACAGAGCTGTGCATTAAGCTTGTTTTTGATCAGAAAGGGTAAACAGACCTTCATCGGCACGCGAGGTAGAAAAATTATGTCTGACTGCCGTGAAGGAATCGCTGTGTTGTACAAGACATTTGGACTCTGTGTGACAGAAATGTTTCTAATAAAGGCAACCGGAGAGCCAGTTAGTCTATCTTTCACCTTGAGCCGGCCAGGACAACAGCGCATTGTGTTTACAATAGTTGTGTGTCAGTGACAAAGGGCGAGACGGGCCTCTCAGTTGTCTGCTCCTTTCTACTGCCCCCCCCCACTCCCATTCAGGCATAATATGCTGCGCAGGTTCACATGCAGGCAAGACCTCTATCGATTGAAGATTTAGGTGCAACACATTTAATATGCACATTTATTAGATCACCAATAGCAGCATGACTGTTCTCTTCATCTAAAAGGTTAAATCTGTGAAGGCCTCACTGCAAAAGTGTTTCTGCAACACCTTAATGACAATCTACACAAACAGATCCCACACCATTGCAGCCTTCTGAGCGCTTATGAGCTCAGACCACTCTTAAATCTCTCACATATAACATTTGTCTTCAAATAGATAAAATCACAAACACCAGATGGGCATTACATGAAATGTAATGTTTCTTTTTGGAGCTCGATAGAGCCAAAGTCGTAGTTTCACATGCATGGCAACGTCTTGTTCCTCTACGTTTGGTATCATTTAGCATAGTGTATAAAAAAATGGGATGTGGCTGCATTTTTACTCCAAATTATTAGAAAAACTACCCAAGGCCACTGTACACCAGGAAAAAGAGGAGCGAGACAGAAAAGACTGGGTAAAATCTCACTTTATTGGGTTAGGAGGGAGCGAGAGCCATTTTCAACCTGATCTTCATTAAAAATCACATGACTGAATGTGTGTGCAAGAGTGAAAACACTTGCTTACTGTGTAGTTAAAACAGTGAGAGAGGAAGGCAACAAGACACGAGACTGAAGAGTTGTTGCAGAGATCCTGTGTGTCGATATGTTCGACATTTGCATTATTTCCTCTTAGCAGGTGAGTACTAAATGTCAGTGACTCGCAGAGCAAGTGTGAAATCAAACGAACAGCGTCAATAAAAGCTCTGTGCAAACCTATAGTCTTGATACATGATGCATAATCAAAAGCTTCTTCTGTGTCTTTAACAGCACAGTACACGTCATATAATTATCATCAGAAAATGTCCAACAAGCATATATATAAAAAAATGAGATATAAATTTAGTAAATAGAAAAATAGTTGAGAACTTAAGAATTTCCAGACTCACACAACCTGAATTTGATCTTTTAGCAGTTGTTTTCTCTATTCACCAAACTATAGTCGCAATGTGGCAGAACCGGAGATCCTCCAAAAGGAAAGGCACCTACACTCAGCCCTGTCCCTGAACGCCTCCTGTCTAGATGCATTAACAGCTGCTGCTCTGCTAAATGTGCTGCTCACTCATCACCGGATAACCATAAAGAACTTTATTTTTAATGCTCAGTCAAGTAAGTTAAAAAGGAAAACATTTGTTTGGAATTACCCTGACATTTTCTCCAACTAGATTGGTTAATGAATCTGTGCGTTTTCTGCAGTAAAAAGATTGTCGGACACGATCATATTATGGAAAAGAATGTGATTCAATGCGAGGTCACAACTGAAAAGGGGACGGCTAACTGTGAGGAACTCATAATTACCCCTGCACTCAGTAGTTCCTGTGTTTCTGTGTTCTTGTTTTTCTGCTTTTTGTGTTGACTTTATGACCACAGAATTTACTGCTTGGATTCAGCAATTAGCTAAATATGAGGCTTCCCCCCCCCGATTTTTTCCAACTAGAAATCTCAAAACAAGCCATGGTATCCGACCACCTCAGCGCTGCAGTGAATGGAGCTGGTAGTTTGATGCCTTGCCCAAGGGCAGCTCAGCAGTGATTGTTCATGAATATGGACAGCAGAGTCATTCATTCATCCATTCATTAATTTTTCCAAAACCACACCAGCAATTGGAACCAGCAGTCTTCCGGTCACAAGACAATTACTCCGACTTAACCACAACACTCCATCCATTCACACCAAACCTCCCGTCAGAAGTATTTCTGAGCCTTTTAACTCCCAATTTAGTGTATTTTCGTCCTGACTGACGAGTCAAACACATTGAAACGCAGAACTATGCTTTAATCATGTGAGCGTCCAACAGCAAGTGGCCGACAAGACTCTTACTTTGTTTTGAACAGATCTTTGTCCACAGATAATTTGTTATTACACTTTTGATCACACACACACATCTAAGTATTCCATATAACTGCACGAGGAAACAGAGGAGCCACACGAAGCCTGATGAACACACGTCGTCCTGACGAGTATGAACTGCCGTATTAAAGTACACAACTGTAATGACGATGCTGTCTGCGATGTGCATCTTGTTAATGGAGACAAGTTGGGAACACACACACACACACACACACACACACACACACACACACACACACACACACACACACACACACACACACACACACACACACACACACACACACACACACACACACACACACACACACACACACACACACACACACACACACACACACACACACACACACACACACACACACACACACACACACACACACACACACACACACACACACACACACACACACACACACACACACACACACACACACTGTTGTGGAGTCACGCGCTGGGTCATATGCTCTAGTCTGCCTTAGGTGCTGATTTTCTAGTTTAACCTTGCAAAGATGCTTCCATCTCCACCAATACGTGACCAGACGCCAACACAGGCAAGAGAAAGTTAAGGGTCCAAAAACAACACATCAGAAATGTAATGTTTTGTCAGAAAGAAGTCAGAGTTATTTGCAAAGCTACTGAATTTATGAAACTTATGAAATGTCTTCGGACAACACAATAGAGGGCGGAGACTAAATATCTTTGGGGTTTTCTTTGTATTTTATTAGATTTGAATAATTTATTACCATCCATCTTGTTATATATCATAATAATGACATTCTAGAAACATAATCCAGAGAGTTTAGACAAATATATAGACCTGTTATTAAAAAAAACCAAACTTAATTGTAACCAACTACTGGGTCAGCCTGACTGAACATTTGTGAAAAGAATATAGTGGCATTATATTTTGTTCTACTCCCAGTTTCATTGGACTCTAGTTGTTAATATTAAGCTAATACACAATATTTATGAGCTTTCAGTACATTTAATATCCATAATAAGCATAGTATCCCTTCAGAATTCATACCCTGCTTACGCCATTTTATAGAGTACTGACCTTTCTTTGAATAGAATATAAAATATTATCAACAGCTGCTGGTAAACATAGGTAATAAATAGCATGACGAAATCCTAGTTAGATGGTTTTACAACATACGGTCTGCAGTGATGACAACCGTGACGCTTTTGAAATAAAGCTGCTTTTATGATTGTAATTAATCCACATTATACTAAGAACAAAGTTGGGTCAAATGTCTGTTTTTACTAAATGATTGACAGTTTTGTTTCAGTCATGATTTCCTATAAAAAAATTTTTTTAAAAAAAGTAATAAAAAGGACCATTCTGTGTAAAGATATCATTTGTGAATTTTGGATTTAAAATCTAAGGCGAGCTCAGATCAATTACGCACCCACTTCATACTATACTGCATTTTTGGAATCACTGTCAGCCTATAGCTGGGAATTATACGACTATATAAGTTGTTCATGATATCAGATCATCCCGATGAATATACGGTTCATCTGTGAACTTTCTTCAAGTTGTTTGTGAGTGCCAAAGTGAACAATTACAGCCTTTACTAACAACACTGAGATTATTAAAGATGTTCAAGTCTAACATGTTGCGCGGATTTTCAAGGACATGTGAACCACCGCACTGGTCTCTGCTGGGGTCTGAGGGGACGAGCACATCCAGCCTGGAATTGAGGTTTTCCAGAAGACAGGTCTCGCTTTAGAGGGTAGAGCGCACAGCAGATACTGCTCAGGCTCCGCTGCTTGCAGGCCTCGTACTCACTCTGCATTGAAGCCGTTAACATGCAGGATCCTCATCTGCTTCACTATGGTGCTCTTTCCCGACTCTCCAGCTCCTGGAAGGACAAGAGAGAAAGTTAAACATCACAGAGTGAAGACAATAACACACGTGTTCTCACAAACACATACAGAAACAAGTTCATTTTCAATACCGCTAAAAATTATGAGTGCATCTTTTCTGCAGTGTACCTTATGAAAGCTTTTGATTTCAAAAGTTTAGGAATTGTTTTACACCAACTGAATTGCCTTGTGACATTTTTTTCCCCCCAGCAGCCCAAAATCTATTTAATACGCCACAGTGACTTTTTGGTGGAAACTGAAACCTGTGGAAGCAAGGACAGTGCTGCCGGTCAAGGCTGAAATAATAAACTGAATTTTCCCCCTTGATACTGAGACCACAGTTACACATTCACATGTTTAAAAATAACTCCCAGAAAAAGTTTAAGCTCTACCTGTAAAACATTGTTGAACAGAAATGTGTCAAACAGCCAAACTGTTCAGAAACATCATGCAAGATGCAACTTAGAATAAATATCACTGTGCTGTACCGACACACTGACGAGCCATAACGTTACAATCTGATCGGGCCTCTGAAGGTGGACTGTGGTACTAAGACGCTAGCAGCCCTGAAAGTTGGTTGTCCTCTTTAGATCAAATTTGTTTGTCTAGAAGGTCTCACAGAATCTGGATTGGACTGTGGTCAGGATAATTTGGAGGCCAAATCAACACCTCACACGGGTTGTGCATCATCATATTATAAAAGGTGACGGCCATCGGGGATCACGTTTCCATGAAAAACTCCACATAGTCTGCTATAAACTTGAAGTAGGTGGTACGTGACGGTGTAACATCCACTTGGATGGCAGGCCCAAGGCTTCCAGCAGAACGCTGTGTAAAGAATCATACTGCCCTGAGCAATGTTTCAGTTCAAGACCCAAAACAGTGAATGCACGAGATGACTGGAAAATGTGACCAATCGGATCAGACTATCTTCTTCCATTGCTGCATCGTCCACCTCAGATGATCATGAGCTCATTGTTGGTACAGCAATGCAGTTGTATAAACAACCAACTGTGATGCATTATGTATTCAGATGAAAATCAGCATTAACTCAACTTTTCCGTCACCAGATGTACATTTTGACAGTGCTGCCATGGGTAAAACAACCAGGAGGACTCTTCTCTCGTCTCTTTTTAGTCCTCAGACCACAAACTGGATTAAGAGTGGATCAGTGGAGCTGACTCACCAACTCCTAGGTAATGTGCTGCCCCCCATTGATTTGGAGGGAAATTAAACTTCTCAGAAAAGCCCAGCTTCAAAAAGTTTCCAAAAGCAGATTTTTATTGTTCAGCAAAATGAAACCTATCAGACATGTGAGACCTGACAGACAAATAATATAACCAAGCGCGTATTCAGCTTCAGCGTCAATGTCATACGGCTGATTTGACAAACTCTTGTCTCCTAACAAACTGACCCTTCAAATGTCTTGGCTTCAATCCCTTTTCAAATACTAACTGCTTTGTTCGACCAAACGACCAGCGTCGTAATCATTGTGTCCTAAAAGGAAATTGTGTCGTCAGGGTGCAAAAACAAGCTGAAAGAGATTGTCCACACTTAAAGGACAGATTTCTTTAGTATGTCAGTCATGAAAAACACATTTAGAGACAGGAAGATGCCACAGCACGATTTAATTCAACCTGCCTTCACTTTCACAGTGACGTTTAAGTTGCTGGACAGTGTCTGTCGCTGGAGTGTGTGTAGCTGCCCCCATCTCTTAACGTGTCATTTCAAACCTTCATGTACGTGAAGAGTGAGCAAACCTAAAGTTCAGTGTGGCTCACTAAGTTAATAACTCCTTGGATATGAAGCACTTTCATTTTAGCACACCTTGACAAGATTTTATATATTCAGACCAATATCTTTAGATGGGCTGTTGAAAAATAAAGTCGCTCTATTGGAAAACACAGCTTACTTACTGCAACTTAAAACAGACATAGCAGTGTTATTTATCACTCTTGTAAAAGGGTTCATTCATGACAACAATGAAGGTTTGTAGCTGAAAATCTGTCTTAAATATCATACGGAGGCTTGTGTTTGGATGTGCGTGCTTTGTTTTACAGTCCTATCATGATTAGATTAACTCAAAGAATTAGTTAATAACCCTGAACCTGGCGAAAAAACAAACAAACAAAAAAAACCACAAGCTCCTAAGAGCTGATCAGTCAAAAAAGTGAAATGCCTAACTCAAAAGAACTTGACAATGTGTCGTCCTCTGGCAAATTTGGCCAGATTTCCACCCAAGGACACAGATTTTTAGTGGCCACCCGGGTCACAGAGGAGTCAAGGTGTTGAGCATCTCAGTGTATCAGCACAAATGTGGTCAAGATGGAAACTTTTGCAAAAAACATGATAAAAGTGACATGCACATTGTATGGAAATGTCATCAGATGAGACTCAAAGGTCAAACAGGTTTCTGATAGGTCAGGAAAATAAACGTCTAACGTTTTGCATTGTGTTCACAGGTGGAAGCAGATGGCTGCTGGTAAATCTGGTATCCTTTTACACTCATGCCAAACTTCCTGACAACACAAGAGGCAAATGTGTATAAACTTTAACTGTACGGGCCGTCAGAGAGACGCTATAAACCTGGTGCAACACTGTCAGTCAATGTAGCATTCACTGCACGGGAATCACAGATAGCTGTCCAAATAGTTTGGCAGACACCCCTTTGTTGTGTGTACACAGTACTGTCCCATTAATTTGTAAACAATGTGGAGCTAATGCATTTCAATTCAAGTCCAAATAAATGTTAGCGATGCCTTTACCATCATGTTCATGTCTGTGGTGCACCATAAATGTCATTTGAAGGAATCTCAGGTCAAAATAGATATAATAGGACTTGTCCCGAATACAAATATTAAGACATTACTGCCGCTCATGTTTCCTAAAGTTGAAGATAAATTCAACAATAATAAAACAAGAAAGTTTAAAAATAAAAAGGGAGTTTACTGAACCCACAACTTATCCTCTGTATTGGTCATATTTTTACAAATACACCAGATGTGACTACATGAGTTAAGCTTTTAAGTCATTACTTTACTCGAAAGGCTCCATCGTGTACGAATGTCACATCTTGTGTCATGGCTGTAGTTGCCACACTTGTAAGCGAAACACACCCAGCTAAGACGAACCACAAACTTGTTAACATTTTAATTAGATTATCTAGTTAATCTATTCAAACTGACCACTTAATCCAATGATCAGTTCAAACTGTGAGTCTTAATTACACTGAGTAATATGAGTCAAAAGGCCATGCCACGAAAAAGACCTGAAAGACTAAGAAACCCCCCCCCCCCCCCCCCCCCCCCCAAAACAGACTCAATAAGTTCTGCTCAGCAAATAAATGGATAACATTTGTGCTTTGCAAAGACTGGCTAAGAACATTGCCTTATTTGTGGTCGACACTGTAACAGTTAAATATTGATTGTGTTATATCAGATCCTATCTTTTCCCAATATGGACACAAATAAAGCAAAAGATTGAGCAGACTCTTTTTTTTCACCTCCACTGGGTTTGAACTGAGAGTGACCCTTTTGTGCTTCATTTGGGTTTGTTCACTCTAAAAATATCTTCCAAAAGTATGCAGAAAGACAAATAACAGACTGTTGGGTCCACAGGTCTGCATTTAACTCAACCTAGAGGATTATATAATTGAAAGGAACTTTAACTAACGCCAGACATCTTTGTTTTGGTTTTCATGTGGGTCCCGTCCTTCTGCTCTCCTAAAGTCACCACAACTTCCTTCCAAACATAAATACCGGTGTGTCATACAAATGTGCACCCTCTGTCAAGTTGCATTCCTAAAATAGTCCAGTTTGCAATTTTAAAAAGAACACACAAATCCAATTTGTTTGAGGTACTGAGCCTGCGAGAGGACAGTCGGGGAGGGTACAGACGGAAGCATGGCAGGGAAAGTTAGACACTCTTATTTGTCTCTTATGTAACGTTGGAGACCCAGCCCACCTCCAGTTCACTCTCTCACACACACAACCACATGTGGAGTCTTACACATGTCCATTTCTTCATTTACTCACTTTCGGTGAGTGAAAACATCACAATTGGCCTACAGACATTCAAACTTGCATATATTGTGAAACTCTGATGACACCTTTAAACCTGCATGCATTATCAGGACTATAATGATTCCTCTATATAGTTGAACAGAAAGAAACAATATTTCGATAAAGTGAAACATACATGAGAAATCTCTAAATGCCCTCAGTTTGGATTGATTTGTTGTGATATGATTTACTCCACACGACTGTAACCTCTCAAACTGAGCAGTGGCGATTTGCCCAAGTGTATTTTGGTTGTTGGTAGTTGTAGGCTGCCAGTTTGACAGCAACATGCTGAAAAGCCAGCACAGTGCTGCATTTTGAGCCTGATGCAATGGCAAAGTCACACTGTTGACAATGTTTCCCCAAAACAACATCCCAGAAGGTTATGCAGGGAGGAAGCAAACCCAGAGGCCTTTCCCTGTGGAAGTACAGGCACAGAAAAGACATTCAATTAAAAAAAATAAAATACATAAAAGGGAGCCCAACTCACCTAGAAGTAGTAGTCTGTGCGTTGCTCTGTATATCTGTTTATCTTTTTGGAGCTGCTTCTCTATCTTTTTGTTTGCTTCTCTTTGTGCCTTCTCCTCATTTCTCTGGTCTTCGGTCTTACTGTTGCCCAAACAACCCATCTTCTCGCAAGAAAAAAGAAAAAAAAAGGGGGATCCAGGGGAGGAGGAGGTGGAGGTTGAAGAAGAAGTACTAGTGGAGGTGGAAGAGGAGGAGGAGGAGGAGAGGGAGGAGGAGGGGGACGTAGAAAGAAAAATAAATAAAATAAACTAGGCTAGATCCCTTGTTTCACCCACGGATTTGGCAACAATGCTATCCGCATTTACAATCGTTGTGGATTCTCGTCTTGATGCAAGAAAAAAAAAAAAAAAATAGAAAGAAAGCTGTCAGCAGTGTAGAAACTGTGTCCATAAGGCGTATTTTGCTGTCAGAGAGAAAGAGCAGGATACACGGAGGCCGCCACAGTCTGCTCGATCCTGCTTCACTTTTCTCGTTTTCTCTCCTTCCAAACTCTTTTCTCCCCCCCCGAACTGTAATCCACACCGTGCTTCAGGATACCAAAAAAAAAAAAAAGAAAAAAAAAGCGGGGTTTCACCTCAAGCGGAGGCAGAACAAACAGCCATAATTTGCATCTCCGAAAGCCCGGGTCTTGCGTCTCACTGCTGCCCGTGACAAGGCGCCCGACGCGGCGTGTGCGCAAGGCTCGCCCGTGCGGTGGCGCGGCTCGTTTCCACGTCGCCTCTCATCATAAACCTTCCCATAGGCGGACACTTCGAGTCCCTAGCTTAGTCCTCAGTCTTCGTTTGGCCAGGACAGCGGGAATAGAGAATAATACTGACACCCACCCCCCCTAAAAAGGAAAGAAAAGAAAAAACTAGCTACATGTGTGATATTCTCCCCGCTTCCGTCGTCATCCGGCTGCTTCTCATTCTCCGCATCGAATCGAGCAGAAGACGGTCCTGAAGTCCCTCCGCCACCTCCAACTCAACCAAAAAACATCCAATGTCCCCCCGATGTGTCCTCCTTATCTGTGATGACTGTGTTTTCTCTTCCAAAGGGCCTTCTCTCTCTCTCTCTCCCTCTCTCTCTCTCTCTCTCTGCCCCTCGCTTTTGTTGCTCAAATGTGTTATCAGCCCCTCACATCGCCGCCGAGCCTCCAAAACTGCGCACCGATACACTTTTTCCAAATCTCCGGCCGGGCTGCGGCGACTCCCGCGAAGAGCAGAGGCACAAAACAACACTTAGGGGGAGAAAAGAAAAAAAGAAAAAAAAAAAACGAAGGCAAAAGAAAAAAAGAAAACGTGACCGTGATGCGAAAAATCCCTCGAAATGTATCCACGTTTCTTGCAGGCGAGGAAGAAGAAGAAGAAGAAGAAAAAAAAGAAGCAACCCCCGCTGTCAGGCTCGGCTGTCGGAGCCTACATACGGCCTGTGAATGCGACGCACACGCGCTGTCAGACAAACACACATTTATAGATGAATATTCCTCCCGAATCCGAGCTGGGTAAACAGGCTACAGGCTTAACACTGCATGTGCGTTTACATTCACAAAAAAATAGGACACGAGGTTGTTGTGGCAGCACATTCCCACCGTGAAGGCCGCTCCCCTCCCGGCCGCTGGTCGAGGAAGGTGAAAGACAGGAATAACCAATTCTTGGAGGTTATTATTTTCTCTCGCGCTCTCGCTTTCTCTCTCCCCGAGATTAGTAGCCTACATTGAGGAGATAGACAGCGCTGAAGAGAGACGGGGTGGGGCCACACGGCGCTCATTGAACCCTGGGAAGGAAGGACCGAGAGGGAGGCGAGGAGAGGCCGCTGCGCCCCGTCACGTGGCCCGGGCGCGGAGCTGCGTCAGCGGCGCGGCGGTGCGCAGGAAGCGAGCGGCGCCCTCTTCAAAGGAGCCGCGCACACGGTTTGTTTCCAGGGTGGGAGTCCTGCAGCAGCAGGGTCAGGGGTCAAGGGGGGCAGGGGGGATTCCTGCAAGAGAGACAAACAGAAAAGGACATTATCTTAAAGATCCGGTAGACACAAATACACTGCGTGTACAGCAGGGGTCACCAAGTCTTTTCAAACTGAGAAATACTGCACTAAGTAACTATTGTTAAAAGCTTATTAGTATCCTTAATGAAGGTTGTATGTCTTCCCCTTATTCAAAATGTATTGGCCTACAACAGGGGTGTCAAACATTAAGCCTGTGGGCCAAACCCGGCCCCCAAGAGGCTCCTATCTGACCCACCAAACCGTCAACCATCAAGCAAATTGTAAAATAAGAAGAAAAAAAAAGGAAATATTTGCATTAAAAAAAAAGAAGTAATATTTTAAAAGTAGCGGACACAACACAAACACTGAGACTCAAGCTGAGATCTCAGTGATGCTGCTGTGAAAGATAGCTACCTCATTGCTGCCAAACTATCCTCAAAACTATCAATCAAATTGGCTTTACATTGAGATTGAAGTCATTTTTGCTAGTACATTTTTTTGACAAAAATATATATAGACATATTCATCACGTAGACTCTTGTGCCACAAAAGAGACAAACTTTAAAGTTTAAATTGAAAGCTTATTATCGCACCGTTTTAAGAAGTTATTAACTGTGGTAGGAAATTGATGAGGGTTGCACAGTGGAGTAGTTGGTAAACGCTTTCCTCACAGTGAAAGCTATCAGTTTGAGTCCAGGCTTCAGGGCCTCTACATGCAAAGTTTGCATGTCCTCACAAAGTCCGAACAGTTTGAGATTAATCATCGTAATTTAGTTGGTGTGAATGTGTGTGTGTGATTGTTTGTTTCACTGTGTTTTCCCCCACGATCAACAAGCATACATGATCTAATTTTGTTAATCGTTTGATTCAACATTTAAAGCCGCTTGACACGTTTCAGATTTTAACCATATTGAGTGAATGACCAGATCATTTGGTTTCTAGAGCATGTGGAATAGTCACTAAATCCTTACAGGCGACTACAACGTTGGCTGCCTCAACAGCAGCCACTAAAAGTTGTTCCATCAGTTTCCAAATCTCAACTCTTTGAGTAAATTGATATCTCAAAAACAACAAGAATTGAAGGATTTGTGTCAGTACATGATGCAGAATACAATGTGCTCATGTGTTTTTTTATTTCTACCAGGCTGCATCATTGGGGTGTTTTCTTCAGAAGTCTGAGCAAAATTCAGTGAGAAAATGAAAAGCTAAAACTCAACAACTGCAGCAGGAGCTATGAGATGTCACCGTAACAATATTTACACCCGGGATGGGTCTCCGGTCCTTCACAAGGTGAACACAAAGAGACAAACAACCACACACTTTATAGTAACCAATTAACCACAAGAGAATGTTTTTAGACTTAAAGAGAACCCATGCATGCTCACCAAAAATCCACACAGAAAGCGATTTCATAATATATAAACAGAAAAAAATGGAGATAATGAAATAGATATTTAAAAAAAATTCAGAACTCGTAGCACGAGGAATTAAATCACTCGTTCTTGAAAAATGTTTAACAAAGATGATGCATCGGTAAATTTGTTGTTTTGGAAAATGGATAAGTGGTGTATGATTAGGAAGCATAAAGTGGCAAAAATCTCTATCCTGCAACCCTGAACAAGGTAAGGTAATAGATAGTAGACATCTACCGAAGTCCGAAATCCACCAGTATATCTGATACATAGGAAGTAGTCACCTTTTGATTGCAACCTCATCAATTGTCAGGTTTTACCAACTAAACTGAGTGAAGTGCAAAATATCTGGAAATATCCTGAGCCTCTATCCCAGCTTGTTTGGGGTGAGGGGCAATATATGCAGGACCCGTCTCTCACTGGGCAATACAAACAGATAAACACATCCCCGCTCACATGTTCTCACTGTACATGTTCAACTCATCCAACCTGCTTGGACTGAAGCAGAAGAGCAGCAGCTGAAGAAACTCGTGCTTGGCCAGAGAGCACTCTGTCACCAGATTACAAATGTACAATTTAGAGTTGAGCAATGACATGATTGGGAACTTAATGAAACAACGAATACATGTATGTTTGATAAGTGCAATAGTTATAAATATAGTTATGTACCTTTATAAAAGTGCACATAGAGATACTGTGGATTTCTATATGAGCTTTTCTCTTTCGGAATGATTTTATTTTTTAAATTGTCACAATGTTGATGAGTTTAAGTGTTGGATGGTTTGTTAACCACTAGGTGGCAGCAGTCTTCTAATTCTGAGCACCAGACTCGTGTTTAAGTTTCTCAACCATATAAATTGACAAGAAATGTAACATTTTTAGAAATATATATGTTTTTAATCACTTTTTAGGCTAAATCTTGATGCTTTTTAAATGTGTCATCTTAAATCCTTTAGGTACATTTCTAAGGGGAATCTGCAGCCAGTAACATTTGTCAATAAATGCAATAAAAGGTGTTGTAGAAACACAGCATATGAACCATTTAACGTTATTCAGTAACATCATGGTCATGTCAGAGAAAAAGATCCCAACACATTGTTTTGATTGTGATCAATGGAAACTCATTTTGTTTTGAATAACCAGGTTTAATAAAAAAAACAGAAGGCACGCTTATCTCAGTTTTTGTCTGAACCATTGAAATCATAGGATGAATTGGTGAGGCAGGTGGAAACCATCGTTTTTTTGTTGTTCTTTTTGCTGGAACATGTTTAAAAAACACATGACAAGCATTTTTATCAAATTTCATAATACGTAAATCATACCTTTTTATGCTCATCATCTCTATGAACTGCATTTCGCGCTGCGAGAAACAATTCATTACACCTGAAGTTGAGCTTCAAGTCACTACCTGCTGTTAAGTACGTCCCCATTAACATTCCTTCACTCCATGTCTGCTTGTGTTGTAAACATGAGCCCTGTGTGTGTGTGTGTGTGTGTGTGTGTGTGCGCGCGCGTGCGTGTGTGTGTGTTCATAAAAGCTTTGAATCTGCCAATACATAAAAAGGTACACTGCGTGTGTCCTGATTCACATGTAAACATAGGAATTTGGTCTACATATGAATAAAGTCTTGTCTAGAATTTTATATAACTGACTACTGCTATTATTTTTTTACTATTATTGCTTTTTGTTGCTATTAAACTGTTAAGACAACACATGCATTTAAAAAACATGATGGTTCTTGAGCTACTTTTCTATTACATGAGAAACTTTTCACCCACTACATTTGTACCCTGATTGCACACCTTGTTAGTGTTTAATAGTGTGGGTGTGTTTTTTTTTTTTTCTTTTGTATTACAACAGGCAGTACGATGAAATGCATTGATGATGGAAGTTGTTCCCGGCAGCAGATCAATACTGGCTCAACACTCATCTCAACCAAAGGTCTAAAACTGTAAGAATATCCAGTTATGCATTTGAGTGGTTGTTTGCTGTTTTCAGCTTTCAAAAACGGATTACAGTTTGTAGTGTATATTCAAACATCGCCCTTTCTTCATGGGCGCATATCACACATCAGTGTTAAAGAAACAAAATGCCTACAGATGAGAAATTTAGCACATGACAAGATTGTTTTCTGTCAATAACCCAGACGTAACGTCTCCCATCAAGTGAAGCTGGTTGAATGAGACTGTAACTCTTGACACACGCTTTATATATTGAGATATATACGCACACATACCCGGAGAACATGCAAGGTCCTGACCGGTATTTGAACCTGGACCTCTTGTTGTGAGGGGAGAGCGCTGACCACTGCACCTCCACGTGGCGCAGCTAGTGTTGCAATTTATTCTATTCTATTGTCGTCATATCAAACCTCTCAAACAGTTGTCCTCACGTGAATTCCAATAATAGCATGGACATACAGACTTCCTTGTCCTACATCACCACCTTAAGACCCTTTTACAGTACGTCCGCTCGCATCTCTTTTTAACTGCACAGTCATGAAATGTTCACTGCCTACTCAGCACTCATTCTCATCATAATCAATTTACCACTGAGAGGTAATTGAGCGTTTTCTTCTTTAAACTCTCATTGAGTCTGGGGGTTTATAAGCCTCCGGAGAAGCATAATCTGTGATAATCTACAGGCAAATATGCACAAGGAATTAATCTGTGTAGGCTGGGATGTTAACAGGTTTTAAGAGACCTGGATTATTTGTGGTGCTGTGATGATTGAATGGAGATCAATGTTACAACTGTGATCTCCATTCCTGTTACCGAGGAACTGCATCCTGCATGTTTTAACACACCTGAATTAAATGCATAGTCATTATGAAGCTTCATGATGATTTTTCTATTGGAATGGGAGATGTTGCTGGAGGAAGATGTATAAATAATTCAGGGAATTGGCTCCTTAAGATCAGTAATGTAGAGGATGGCATTATAGTGCCCTGACATATTTCATCCACTATCTTTGTTACGCACAGCTTTATCACGTTTGGGGTCATGGGCGAAGGCAGGCTACACCCTGGACAGATTGCTAGTCAACACAGGGAAACAGGCAGTCACACTTGCTGAAAATCATTCCAACAAGAAATTTGGGGTCACCAACCCTCACAAGGATGTCTTTGGATTGTCAGCGGAAGGCTGGAATATTCATTGAAAACCCATAAGCAGCAATAACATGCAGTTGTCAGGCCCACCTCAAAGAAAATATAGATCATCTTGCTGTGGGGCAAGTGTATTAACCACTGCTCCACCATGACAACCTATTCAGGAACAGTAAAGGAAACACTGCATTTCAGCACCATGAAGAATCAATCCACAATCGTCCATACCTACTTCAACCTGACCCGAGGGGTGAGGGGGCTTAAGCTGATTCCAACCAGCTCTTGGCAAAGCAGCTCGTAGAGTTGTGGTGCAACGGTGCTCAGCATTAAACCACCATGACACAATCCTGTGTCAAAAAAGGAAAAGGAAAACAAGCCCACTTCCAAGTCCACAGTACACCTGAACACTGAACCCACCTGTCTACTCAACCAATGACAGCAACTCATTGCATCAATACATGTAAATGTAGTCAAACCTGGCTGCTGTGAATCAAACCAGGAAGGTGGATCTGGAATAAATATGATTTAGCTCAGTGGTTACCAACCTTCTTTCCAGGAGCCCACCCAGATTGCTTCTTGAAAGGCTGTGGACCCTCGCTTCCATCTCTGATTTGCCAAAAGATTACAGTGCAGCCAAAGACACGCACACCAACATGTGATACCAAGAGCCCTGAAAACGTGTATTATTTGACATGTGTCAATTTTATTGTGGGAACCTTGGACCAACTTAAGCCTTGGGTTAACCCTTTGATATCTGGGGTCATGTTGACTGAGCATGGCATGGTCGCTGCTGCCCCACATGACCAGGGGAATTCAAGTTACCAGCCTGGTAGTTGGACATGTGCACAGGGACTCAAGGCTTTGAAAAGTCTGACCTTACCGAGTTTGCCCTCTGGAGCTTCCATTTCTATCAAACAGAGAGTTGACTCCAAACTTATCAAACATTTTCAACAAACATTGCTGAAACAACAAAATGCATAAATGTCGGAATCTGTTCTAATATCAAACTATACCATAAACTATTAATTCAATGGCCGTAATAAGTTGTCAGAAACACCTGAAACCCTGAACAATTCAATGAAATTAAGTAAACACATGGCATATATGCATATATTGAGACAGCTGGTTTACTAATTTATTTTCATGTAGGTAGACGAGGTAAACTTGGCATAGTGGACATATTAGGTATGCCATGCACCGTTACAATATATAACATGCAGAATGACAAATTTATGATAGTAGATAGGTACACTGTATACGCACAACAACTAAATATACATACTCTGTTGGAAACATGGGTTTCATGTTGAAACTTATAGCGTAGGAACATCAGCAAGTCTCGTCACACATGGTAAGAAAAGAAGTGATTAAAAAAGAACATCACACTCATTGTTATTTACCCCAAGGGGAAACTGAAAGCTCTCGGATACAAACAAATGAAAGGAATGGTGCACTATACTTATAATTAAAATAATATTTTTTTCTCATTATTTGATCTGGCCCTAAACCCAACGAGATTAAAATGTCTTGGTGGTGTTTATTATTTTAATTGCAGTGAATTTAGGTCAAGTTTATTTGTATATTCCTACTTTATGTGAACTAGAATGACACAGCAGGCCTAATGCAGTGGTGTAACAGTATGGATGTTCTGTATGTGTCAATAGAGCTACACATGGGGCAACAAAGAGCAGCATGGCTGGAGTCACCACGAAATATAAATCCCTCAGAAACTCCTGTGAGATACAGCCGAAAGCTGTCAAAGTTCTGTACGTCTGTACGGCTGTACATCTGAAATGCTTTAAACTAACAAAATATATTATCAAAATCTGCCTTGCATACTTGATGATGAGGATCATTTATTTCAGAAATGTTGATCATGGTAATTTATATATGCACATTTCTACACAATCATATGCAGTTCATGTCCATATTTACCTTTATCCTTACAGCTATAGTGTATATAAACCTACTCATACCACACATTCATCGTCAATATTGCCTTATCTCTATCCAATTCAGAGTCGAGGAAGGTTGAAGTCAATCAGAGCTAACTCAGGGTTAAGGCAGGATACACCTTGGACAGGTGCCAGTTAGTCAAAGGGCAAATACAGAGAGTCAGACAAACACACACACACTCACATATAGAGTCATCCATTGACCTCACATGCATGTTTTAATCCCCGTTTCCACAGTACCACTTGGTGCCGGTACGGGTCAGGTCGGAACCGGTTGTTGTGCGTTTCCACTGACTCAGAACCGTTACCAACCGGTACCATTGGTAACCATTTCTCGCTACTCCTCCACTTGGGGTACCAGGCACAATGTGCCGGATATGAGGGGGAGGAGCTTCAACACTGCCGTCTGCTTATTGGTCCGTGACAACCGCTGTTCTCCCAGCAAGCAGCCATTTCCAATCAGTTCTTCTGCAGCAATAAGGAAACTTTTTTGAAAATGTCCTCCCGTTATGGCGTCACATCCTGCATTATTACGCAACCGTTCAATACCCCGCCTACATTTCAAACCGTTCCCCTTGTAATGGAAACGCGGCACTGATACGGGTCTGGTTACGGATAGTCAACCCCCACCTGACTGGCACCGGTACCAAGGGGCACTGTGGAAACGGGGCTATAGACTGTGAGAGGAAACTGGAGTATCCACACAAACAGAAAATGACTCAGGTAGAACATTCAAACTACACACAGAAAGGCCTGGCTTGTATTTGAACAATACTATGGGGAATACCATGGCCACTGAAAGGCTCCAGCTGACACTGTTGCTACACAATCACCTCTGTTTTACAAACGGTTTATAATAAATCTTTTCTGAGGTTTGTGGTTGTCACCAAATTGGAAACGGGCAAACATTGTTTCACAAAATCTTGTTTTTCAATCATTTAAAAAAATATATAAAAATTGTACATATCGTCCAATCTTTTATGGAACAGGTGGTTTTTGTCACCTAAAATAAAATCTGACATTCTCCCGAATTGCTCCTCGTCTCCCACTTGTATTTGGATAAAAGTTAATGTTGTTGCTAGTCTCATTCCTCGCATTAATCACTCCTCTGTAGTCACACCAGCTCTTTAATGGCCTCGCAGCCATGAATATTAGATACACTTCCCTTCACCCTTCAGTGCAAATATGATGAGCCAGCCCGACGCGGCTCTAAGGAAACAATCAGCGTGCTGTTTGCGTGTCCATCTGAGTTTCAGATATTAATAAACAGCGTGTGAGTGTCGTAGAACTACTTTCCACATGATGCAGGGATAAAAGCAAAAAATGGTTTTGTGCACATTTACAAATCACCTTTTTTTAGAAAAAACACCATCACAGGTTCAATCGTGTCTAATGTGCCTCTTTACTGTTTGTGTGCCTGCTTTTATGGCGGCGGTTGGAAATGTGTTTTAAAGTCATGTAATGGTCAGAGATATGTATTCTCCTGAGTGGGCTTAGCTTCAATATGAGCATATAGTAACGGAGACGCTGGATTACATCCCATTATGTCTGGAGAGCGAGAGAGACAGAGCGAGAGAGAGAGAGCGAGAGAGAGGTGAGGGAATGGAGGGTGTGACAGAAATACAAGCAAAGAGCAAAGGCAGTCTTTTTCCGACGCACACTTTCAAATGGAGATATTCATCCGTCCATTCTAATCTTACACTGACTTTATCTCAGTCTTGTTGTGTTTTACTGTGTTTTACCTTTTGCTCAATTTTCAGCGTTTTCACTGCTGTGCTGAAGGATGCTCTGACCGGGGCTGCAGAGATAATCTTCTGAGAAATGTGTGAGCAGGTTGGACATTTCCTCCTGGCTTCTGAGACCTTTGCTCGTCTGTGTGGACGTCTGGCAGGTGATCACCTCTGAAGAAGCTGTGCGGGTGTCTCTGCCACAGAGGACTGGACATGGCGGGGGACCTCGCAGTGGGGATGCTCTACAACTTACTACTACCACTGCTGCTGCTGGCCGGTGAGCTGATGTCCATTTAATACCTGTAATCCTAGAAAAGACATTTGTGTCGCGCTGTATTTCTAAACTTTTGTGGAATTTTTATGTGAGAATCTTCTTATAGGTCAAAGTGCTATTTTTGGGTGAAAATTATAATTGGTGGTTCAACGATATGATGAATTGTGTGAACTCAACTCCAATTTGGTACTTGGGAAAGAAAAACAAGTATTCAATTTCAGTGATTAATGAAACTTTCCACTAGGTTATTTCATGATTCCAGCCGATTGTAAGTAACGGTATGCTGCCTGTTACAGGCTGAGATGGGCCATGCTGGCTACATACACATATAGTTCACTTCAGCTGTTATTCTGCTTGTCCTGTGATTAAAGGATGAAAAACACAACTTTTACTAACCACTAAGAGCAGTGAAATGGAAAAAAAGATACTTACCATTCTACCTGCTGTAGTTTGTTCCCTAGTCTGTTGTTATTGTAGAAGGTGGTGATCATTTGTTTATAACATATTATTTTTTGTGAGGTATTTGTATATATCATGATGTTGCTTGGATGACATTTCCTGTTGTTACTCAAAATCATTTCGAATCCAAAATACATGTCGGGTTTTTAAGTTTTGGACATTTTTGCTGAAGCAGAATGAGAATATTTAACAATATGAATGAAATATTGTTTAAAAATGACATAGCATCGCTTTTTAAATCTATTTTCAGAGACTTTTGATCAAACTGGTATTTTGTTTTCTCTGCACCTCAGTTTCTTCATTCCGCTTCAATGGCCTGTCAGTGGTGTACTTCTTGTTTCTGCTCGCCTTGCCGCTGCTGCCGAACCCGACTCTTGTCACCATGAGAGGTGAGAGATGTGCCAAAGCTACATTGCACATCTTTGAACTCATTTTAAAATTCAACTCACTTTTTACTTTAGGCACTACAGAAAAAAAATGGTAATGTAATTTTTTTGGAATTTCCAGTCACAGTGAAATAACATCAAAAAATAATATATAAATATTTTCATTCAAAATTGATTGTTCTATTTGTGTGCTTTCATGTGTAATGCTGATTTCTGTTTTGTCTTAATGTTAATTTGTTATTTTCGGTTGTTAAACTCAGTGAAAAAGCCTTAAGGTTAAAGTAGATTTAATTTGTGCAGATAATTTCTTACTGTTAACTCTTAGAAATGTGATCGTTTATTGTTTGAGCATCCGAGCTAGAGTAGTGACAACTGTTCTCCCTGGGGTCCAGAAAAGTCGTACATCCATTACATAATACTTAAAGATCACACTGAGGATCCAGGATGATGCTTTCTAACTCTTTTCAGACTCATGTTTCACCGTCACTTTCTTCTTCATTGTCTGATGCTTTTTTCAACATTGCAATACATATTTTTGACTAGACAAGAGGTGACATGTAGTTTTCTTGAGACGCCACATGAACTGCTGTTTAGGGTTCATTTCAGTTCTGCTCAATTAGAATATATCTGTGGTGAGAGATCGGCTTGTTACATGGTCATGATCAGCGACTCTTATCGCTCTTGAATCTCTCAGCGTTTCTGTGACACGGCTTCACCTTTGACTTTCAGTCGACTTGGTAAAAACTCTACATTCTGCATTAATCTGCTTTTTTTTTTCCTACTAAGAGCCCACAAGTTTGCAGTGCAATGGGTTATGGCTCATTACGTATGGCGTACATATTGCATACGTCATGTTCACTGGGTGTCCCATCAAGAAATAAGCAAATATAACTGATTTGTTATGTGTTGACCTTTTTGCTTTAATACTTAGATTACCGAAAACATTCATTTTGTATTACTCAGGTAGCTTTCGTAATATGCGAGGCTGTCTCTTAAGATCCACGTTATACAAAGTATCATCCAGAAAGCACCTGAACACCCGAAATATATTGCATCTTTCTTATCTTTTAAGTTGTTAATGACTTCATTTTAACAGAAAAAGCGGAAACAACATAAAGTCCGTTCAATAAAGGTCCATTGTGGAGACTAACAAACTGGGCTATTCACGATTATCTGTACAATAAAAACTGTGTAAATGTGTGTGTGTCAGCAGTATGTGTGTGTGTGTGCGTGCCCTCTCTGTATTGATTAGTACATTCTGATGAATTAAAGTATCAGTACCCCTCCCTCAGAGTACTTTGTAAAGGGGAAGCGGTCTGAATGTTCAAATCAATTATACATAGCCTGGTAATTACAGTGAGGAATTAAAAGAAGTAATGTCAGCATTCTGACAGCATTTGACTCTTTCTCTTCTCACCCCCTCCATCGAAAAAAAACCCCCAAACTGTTTCCCTCAGTTACGTTTTGTCTCCCTCACATGAGCTCTACTTGGAGTAAGAAGTGTGTGTATGTCTCGTGTGTGTGTGTGTGCGTCGTGTGTTTTTGTGCGTCCACCTATACTCTGGAGAGTGTGTATGTGTGTGTGATTATGGAACTTCCTTATTGGGAAGCAGAGAGGTTTAAGTGAAACAATGCTTTTAGTAAAAATGGTGAACATCAACAACGCATTTGCTGCCTCAGCTAATGTTGAGCCACATCAGCTATTAATGCTCAGTGTCTCCTACCTCATGATTACAATAGTCAAGCGCGGGACTGAGGTCATAAAGTGCTTTGTATATTTAACATTCAGTCTAAAACCATAGCAAATATACGTTTTTCCCCCCTATCAATTCATTTCTTTCATGAGCTCTAATAAATCTATTGTGCTTTTTGAAACTTGTGAAAATGTGCTGTCTGATTATTTTGAATAATAATTATAGTGTTATTGTGCTACAGTATATTTTGTTTAGTGGTCCTCTTACACACAGAGTCTGGTAAGGCTTGATTAATACATTAAATCACCATATATCAAACTTTAAAGCCACCAACCAATGTGCGACAGGCCTCGCGACAATCGCTGTCTTTTGATTTTAGTTTCTCATTTGTTTTCTGTTTTCTTCAGGTAACACGGGTCAGTTTCTGCGGTTCCTCACCTACACTAGTCTGACTTTCCTGAGCCTGCAGTGCTTCATGCAGATCCCCTTTGCCTACATCCCTCCAAATGGTAAAAACCTGCGACACTAGGTCATATGGCCAAGTCTGTGATTAAACCTTAATAACAAGGAAAAAAACCAAACACACAGTCTAAAATCACAAAGGAATTACACACATTGAAATAATTCCTGCTGATTTCTTGTATAAGTGTGAATCTTTCAGTAAATTAATCTGTCGTTTCCGTTACCAGTTAGTGGCCTCTGGGAAGATGTCCTCTACCATCTTGGCATTGTAAGGTACAGTTCATCGAGTCCCTCTGTTACTGATACCATGAACCAACCATGCAAGCGTTCCATTTTGCCCAAAGTAATTTATTTTCATCAATTTCATTTCAATATGATTTTTTTTTAAACAATTTACATGACTGCAAACATTGCAAATCAACAAAAAATTGCTAATTGTTTGTTACAATGATTCCTCAGCAGACAGAGTTTGTGTTTGTAAAGAAAGAAGAGACACAAGATGTAGTATAATGCTTTTAATGTGTTTTTTCCAGATTCAGCTCAGTTGATGCTGGAAATATTGTGCGTCTGCTGGCCCCAGACATCTGCCTCTTGTTATCCTCAATGTTTATTCTGAGACTGTGCAAAAAGCTCCTGCGTCCTGTGCCCCAAGTCAACCTCCATGAAAACGGGATCCCGCCCTCTGACCCTGAGGTAATGGCGCACTACTGTCACGATTATACAGTGTCATCACTTTAATGCACGTTGACATCAGTTTGGTGGTTTCACGGATCTGGCAGGATGTGGAAACGTCTGACACAGATTCAGAGGGAGGAAGTGACTCCGAGGGCTCATCCTTTGATAGCTCGGACGAGACCACTGTGCCCGTTCAGACTGAGCCCCCACAGTTCGTCCAGAAGTTTATGGTGTTTGCAGCTGGATTGAAACTGTTGCTGTCAGCAATCATGAACACAGCGGGGAAAGTGGTGGTCACTCTGCTGCTGGGACTTGCAGGTAGATTGCAACTGCTCCAGTAAATGAATGCATTCATTGTGCTTAAACTTCTATCTAATTTAAATGATTTTCTCTTGAATTTACAACCTGTGTGTACAGGTATCACGCTGCCCTCCCTCACCTCAGGGGTGTACTTCGGGGTGTTTCTCGGCCTGGTTTGGTGGTGGGTGTTCAGCCGCTCCATCAGCATGCTTCACTTCAGCTCCTTGTGTGTGATGATGACCATCTTCAGCGGGGGACACCTGCTGGCCCTGTACCTCTATCAGCTGCCCCTGGCCCAGCAGCTGGTGCCACCTGATGACATCTACGCCAGGTACAAGAGTGGTTGAAAAGTAGGACTGCACTGATATGGTGATACTGATGAAGAATGATATAGATGTGATGATGCTATGAAACCATATGAAATATTGATATTCTTTTTACGATGTATACGGTTGCAGATGCCCAACTAAAGCTCTCTCTTCCACTTTCTCTTGTTTGATTCTTCCCTTCGATCTTCTTCCTGTGCCTCCTTTCAGGTTGTTTGGTATGACGGGAATAATCAGAACCAACAGTTTAAACCGGCACTCTCTTGGTCTGCACACACATATTACGTGGCCGGACTTCATCAACCCTCTGGTTCTTCTGCTGCTCTACTACACAGTGATGGCTCTGCTGCACAAATGGGTTCACATCATAGAGGAGGAGGTTAGTGTGTGTGTGTTTAAATAATATGCATAAAAATATCAACTTTATGAGGAAGAAAAATTAAGAAAGACTGTAGATGCATATATATCTATATAAAGTAACATTAAGAAATAGACAAGGGGAAACATATGTTTGGCCATGCACAGTTATATCCTCATGTGAATTTCTTTTGTATATCTTATTTTTTCTAGCTTAAGGTTTATCAACACATCCCTTATCCAATGCGAGTGTTTTTACTTTAAACACCAGCACCTTCTACAGTATTTTTTGCAATGCTGCAGTGTTTGGTGTGAGCATTGCTGCTACAGAGCTGCGACTTTATCATGAAAGTGCACCCTTTCATCAAGTGTCCACCTGAGGTAACCGGAGTACCTGGGAAGAAACAGGGAAAACATGCAAACACTACACATGCAATCCACCAACTGCACTCAAACTACAGCACTGTGTGACCCGAATAGACAAGCAGGCGACCATTTCCCCCAACACAAGCCAGCAAAGCTACCACAAAAACATGTTTACCTGATATTCCTAAAGCGCAAGCTAAAGCTTCACACAACTATGGTTTATTCCAGAGGTAAACAAGCCACATTTCAGGTTTTTCCAATAATTGTTGGAGAGATTCCAACCATTACATACAGCATGCCATTCCTGATTTGACCACTATGTATGATTTGGCTGCCAGTGCTGCCAACCTACCACTACAGGTCCATGCGCAGCATTCAAAAGGCATTTACTTACTTACTTGACAGGCTCTTAATAGCTGCTGTGCCTCGCAGGGTTTAGTTGATGGTGAGGACCTTGACAGTCCAATAGAAAGTCCAGAAGTTCCTCCAAGTTTTTCCAGAGTCGTCTACGTTTCAGGAGATAAGCAAGAGGTAAACTACTCTGATAGATGGTTATTGTTTAATAATCACTAAACTATCATCATAGCTTTTTCTATCATTCAGGTTGTGTGTGTGTGTGTGTGTGTGTGTGTGTGTGTGTGTGTGTGTGTGTGTGTGTGTGTGTGTGTGTGTGTGTGTGTGTGTGTGTGTGTGTGTGTTTATACATATATATACACTGCTCAAAAGAATATACACTAAAATAACACATCCTAGATCTCACTTGATGACATATTGCAGTTGAAAGTCTTTATTCGATATATAGTAGAGTGCGTTGAGAACAAAATAACATAAAAATTATCAATACAAATCAAAATTATTAACCCATGGAGGTATGGATTTGGAATCATACTCAAAATAAAAGTGGAGACTCACATTGCAGGCTGATCCAACGCCTGTATGACCTCCCTACAACACCTGAACATGCTCCTGATGAGACAGCGGATGTTCTCCTGAGAGATGGCCTCCCAGACTTGGATCAAAGCAGCAGTCAACTCCTGGACAGTCTGTGGTCAACGTGTGGTTGGTGGATGGAACCAGACATTATGTCCAGATGGGCTGGATTGGATTGAGGTCTGGTGAACGGGCAGGCCAGTCCAGAGCATCAATACCTTCATCATGGAAGAACTGCTGACACACTTCAGGCACATGAGGCCTGGTATTGTCCTGCATCAGAAGGAACCCAGGGCCCACTGCACCAGCATCAATGGGTCTGAGGATCTCATCCCGGTACCTAATGGCAGTCAGGGTACCTCTGGCTAGCAGGGCTGTGCGGTCTTCCAAAGAAATGCCTCCCCACACCATTACTGACTCAACACCAAACCGCTCTTGCTGGAGGATGTTGCAGGCAGCATAACGTTCTACACGGCGTCTCCAGACTCTGTCACGTCTGTCACAAGTGCTCAGTGTGAACCTGCTCTCAACCTTGAAGAGCAGAGGGCGCCAATGGCAAATCTGCCTATATTAGTGTTCTCGGGCAAATGCCAATTGGATGAGCTGCACAACCTGAGCAACTTGTGTTGGTTGTAGACATGCCCCATGCTGCCTGCAGGACTTGGAATTGTTTTACAATTAGTGTTGCTTCTTAACTGGACAAGCTGATTTCACACGAGTGTGTTGTTTAGGTGTTCCCTTGATTTTTTTGAGCAGTGTATCTATTGCATTGCTAGTTGGTCTTGAGTTTTTGGTTTTCAGTGTTTGTTTTTGCGACAGCATTTCAAACGACATACCAATCTGAAACTGTTTTCCCTTTTTAGCTTTTGAGCAGCACAGATGAGGAAACCTATCTTCCCGATGAGGCAAGTTTTTGCACAATGAATCATGTTTTAATAGACTTAGAAAAAAGGTGGGACACATGAATGCTGGCTGCACAATTTGAAATTGCTTTGTTTTTATTGTCACCTCCTGTACATTAAAACGAGGCAGTATACTCCGCTCTCCTTCCTCAGCCGATGATTTTGATGACTGCAACGTCCTGGCAAGATGTTCACAGCAACAATCTTGGAAGTCTTTTAGGAGGTGCGGGTTATACGAACTGTTACTCTCCACCTCACTATGAAGGAAAAGGTTCTCCATTGCATGGTAATCACAAGCAGCTCTTTATACACCTCACCTGAAATGTCTTACAAATTCTGTTATCCTGCACACACATTGAAATTTCATTGGGATGTTTTGGTGTTTTTCATGTACTTCAGAGACAGAAAGTGAAGGAGAAATGGAGGACAATAGTGAGGAGGTCGTCAGGAGCTGCACAGAGACATTGCCTCCCCCGTCAGGCCCGGGTGGTCTGGTCATCTTCGGGCGACTGTTGCAGAAACACAGCTATGTCAGCGCCCTCATCATCATGATGGTAAAGTACAAACACAAAATTCACGATGGTCTCTGTGATATCGTTTGGTAAAAAAGGTTGACACAGGATACCAACGAAAGGATGGACATCTGTAAACACATAGCTCTGATGTACAAAATCAATTCAAACAAGTTTGGACATTGTAAATTGTAAACGGAGGCAGGATGCTGTGAGGTTGAAAACATTCAGGGCCTATTTTTATGTACACATAACACAACGACTTCATATTCTGTAATGTTTTATCAAAAGGACATTTGATATTTAAACAATTGTGTACGGGGACAATTAAAAAGTGAGTCTGAAAAGTATATTAAGAACAATGGTGATGATGGTTCATATATTACCTCCGGCAGAGGGAGAGGCTGCTGAGATTTCCAAACAACAACCAAAAAAAATAGAATCAAGAAAAATGCTGATAATGCAATACTGTCGAACGAATAGAGAGCGATTTGTTTACACAGTTATGTGCTGCTTCTGCATTACTGTCAAATCTATAATTTGATTTTCAACTCACAAGTTAGAATGAAAACTTAAAAGCACAAATTCACATGGGCTGAAGTCCAAGCAAGATGGAAAACCCAAATGATTTGATTCATAACCTGTAGTAGGTTCACCAGCTCTCTTTATTCAATTGTTGACTTCAGTGTTAATATTATTTTAATGATTACCAAATTACTAGCTCTGTTGGTAGAGCATGAGACTCACAATCTCAAGGTAGTGGTTTCATGTCCCACACCGGGGCGCCACCTTCCCGTGGGCTCACCACCCACAGGAAGGTTCTTAATCAGTGCAATGTGATCTGGGTGACAGAGCTCAGACTACCACCCATATGACTCGGAAATGGATAAGCGGGAGAAAATGGATGGATGGATGATTACCAAATGACAAAGTTGCCATGCTTTGAAATAAATAATAGTTGCTTAGAAATGGTTGTTTTAATGACATTAACAAATGTAATCTTTTAAAGCAAATTTGTCTTAAAGCGGAAGCAAAAACAGAAGTAGAAGTCTTAAACTGCTTAAAAATGAACGACATTACAGTTTTATTGCCAAGAAGCATTGCTAAAACACAGAAATCATCTACCACACATACTCTACATTTCCTTACATTTTGTGCTGAGTCAAATCAACACAAAGAGGAAAATTTCAGGTTAGTTTTTCTTTAGTTTAAGAAATTTTACTCCCATCCATGTTTGATATCCCTTAGGCAATCTAACCAGGCCTGAACAGAGGGAGGATTTATGAATTGTGTAAGGAGATGGTCATCTGTAAAACAATGAAAGGAGATATTGTTTTTCTTGAAAATAGAACCCGCAGGACACATAGTCCCCCGGCTAGCTCAGTTGGTAGAGCATGAGACTCACAATCTCAGGGTAGTGGGTTTGTGTCCCACGCCGGGCGCCACCTTCCCGTGGGCTCACCACCTGCAGGAAGGTTCTTAAATGGTGCGATGTGATCTGGGTGACGGTGCTCAGACTGTCACCCCCGCGACCCAGAAACGGATAAGCGGAAGAAAATGAATGAATGAAAGGACACATAATGAAAATGAACAGGGCCCAAGATAGAGCCCTGGAGGACCCCATATCACCGAGATTAAAACCTGACGTTAGAAGAGCTGGTCAAAAACGACTTTCTCCCTTGTTTGACAGGAAGGCGATTTTAGAAATGGGCCTTTTGCATATTTATTGGCTATTTGGTTTTCCAACAGACTGTTTCAGACTGTTTCCCTGCTGTTTCATTCATCACACCCGAGAGAAAGTGTATTTCCATTAAGCCACGGTTTTGGGCTAAGAGAGTTTTATTCTAACTGGAGCATCAAAGGCAAGCACGTTTGTGCATGTGGACAGATATCCTTATCATAATGTCTTGTGAGGAGTACATAGTCCCAATGGGCTGCCGAGGCTTTATTGAAGGGTTAATAAAGCTGAGCTGAATCATAACAAAGGTTAGCTTACACAACGAAGCTGACTTTTTCGTATTATTGCCACTATCTGATTGATATGTTCATATTTAGGTGTGGAGCATCACGTACAACAACTGGCTGACTTTCGCCCTACTCGTGTGGTCCTGCATCATTTGGATGATGAGAGACCGGCGGCGGTACGCCATGATGTCCGCTCCATTTCTCGCTATTTACGGCACCGTGCTGTTGATGCTGGGCTTCCTGAGTGGCCTGCGCCTCAGCCGGGCCGAGCTGTACCCCGGGCTTCCCCCCACAGTCATAGTGGACTTCGACCTGAACAGCTACCACCCTGCACCCTGTGTCCACCTGGGGGCCAAGGTGAGACTAGTGACAAGAAACAACTGAACCTCGCGTTAACTTTCTTTGCAATTTGACCAGACTTAGAAAGTTCTCAGTCGCTGGTGGGCACTTTATTTTTGAATTTATGGACAAATAAATCTACAGAGAAATCCCGGGGTAACACCAATGCATTTTGCTTTGCATTAGTCAAAAAGTTTCAAATTATAATTTCCTTTGACACAACAGCCTGTTCACATGTGGCCTATATGTCTAAATTAGAGGTGGGCAACTTATCTTCCAAAAGGGCCACATTAAAAATGAGGGCCGACACATAAGTTGACTTGAATTTTGCTCAATGAGAATTATCTCATGATAAAAAGATTATTTTGTTTGTTTTTGACATAATTTTTATGCGTCACTTAGCTCTGAATGTTTCCCTGTCTTCATGTTAAACATTTTTCAAAATTTCAAGTTCAGTTCATAAGTAAATTAAAACACAAACAATGATGGAATGGCCAATAACGTGACCATTATTTGGTATTGTCATTTGTAGTCATATTAATTCGACATTGCTTCACATTCAAAACAATGTAAGTTTTCATATAATTGAAGGTGAATTTTTCTCTGATTTTGTAGTGCCCCCTGGAGGCCGCAGCGGCCTCAGCATTTGCCTATATTGCCTAATAAGCCAACTAGCTCTGAGTGGGGCCCACTATTTTAATCATACAGGGAAGTGGGGACCAAAGCACCAGTTCAACAAGTCAAGAATGACACACAAACAAATACACTCATCCTCTGAATAGCATATAACCAAATGGCTTTATGCAGGATCCCTTCACATAAAAGGTGAATTAATACATTTGGCTCTCAGTGTCTTTGCAGGTCAGTTTACATTTTTAATATTTATAAAAATGAAGCGTCTCCTGATACAAAGCAACTTTTTGCAACAGTGTTTACTGACTTGTGGCTTTTGACCGCTGTGCTTTTTCACACAGCACAACGATGTCACACATACTAAACATTCTCGAAGGTTGTGTTTATTTGTTTGGAGATTGATTTTTTTTTCTTTTTCTTTTTTTGCTTTTGACTTCCTGTGTGCGCCTCAGGTCTTCTACAGCTTCAGCTTCTGGCTGATGTTTCGTCAACAGCTGACGGAGAGACGAGAGGAGCAGAGCATGAAGGCTGAATCTTTAGATGAAGTCAAAGTTGTGCCGCGTAATTAACTTTTTCATTGCTTCATATCTCTAGCTTAATGTTAAATCTGAACATTATTGAATATGTGCATGAATAAATTGAAATGAGACAAGTTAAATGCAGTCCTCCTCAAACAATGAATGCTTTCTTCTTGTTTTCCCTTTCTGTATTTTAACTTCCATCCTCTTTTCTTCCTATTTTGTTGGTCAGCGGAGGAAAGTCAACCTTCACCTCTCGTAGCCTTGCTGATCTCCGGAGTTAAAGGGACATTAGTGAAATACTGGATCCTCTTCTGCTGCTCCATGTTCTTTGTAGTCAGCTTCTCTGGAAAGGTATCTAATGGCACATGTACGCTTATATGGGAGAAATTAGATGTAGTCCAGTTAAATAGTTCGAAACAATGCATTTAAGCTCTATTTTACGTTTTATTTGTGTTATACGCTTCAATTAGAGTGAGGGAAAGAATTGAATGTATGAAACTGAGTTTGAAGTCCTTAAAATGAGTCATTATGGCAAACTAGCAAGATGCAGTACACAAGCAAAGCAAAAAACCAGCCAGAAGGTCAAAACACTTATAAGAATACGGTTGAGGTCTATCATAATACATAAAAGAAAACATGGTCTACACCACAATCAGCACCACTATTTAAATTCACAAAGAGATAATGAAACAAAAAGGCAAAGTTGTAATAAATCAGGGAGCGAGGGAGGAAATGTTAATGTCGAACAGGAAAAGAAAAGAAAGGCTTATTTGAGACACAAAGTAAAACTGTGATTGTTCTGAATATCCACATTTCGGTGCTGAGAGCTGGTTTTGACACATATACTGTATAGTGGGGTAAACCTTTAATCCCACAACTAAAAAAAAAAAAGATTTAGATTTGAAAAGAATAATGGTTGTACTGTATATGAGCCCAGGTCCTGCAGTCTTTGTCATCTATGTTAGATTGTTTTATATCAAATGCAAACTACCATCACATTTGATTTCTATTCAGTGAATCATGTTTCACTCACTCAGGTTGTGGTCTACAAAATCCTCTACATCGTCCTCTTCCTCTTCTGTGTCGTTCTTTACCAGGTTGGTAAATGTACTTACAGTCACCTTTTGATACTCACACATTAACACACACAAATTGCAGTGGTGTTTCACCTCCATTTGGTGCAATTTGAGGCTCAGTGTGTTTCCCATTTCGACACATGGACAGGGTGAGATGCAGAACTGACTCATCAGTCTTTGAAGATGCGCCAAATTATAATTAGAGCCACAGCTTTCCCCCCATTTATTTACTTTGTTAATCCAGTGCAGTTTTCATATACAGGGCATCCTACATCTAATTGATGGCCACAACATACTGTCTACATTTATTCTTGGGCTATACAACGTATAGAAGGAGTTATATGAAAGACATAAATGTACTATTATGTGAAATGGGAAACTGCCTGGGTCAATAAGTGGAAAGAAAATCCATTTTGAAGTCAAAACGTCATTACATAAGCCACTATTATTTCAGTTTCATCTTACACTGCAATGCGTTGAGTCCCACCTGACCACCAGTGGATCATACAGCAGCTTTTTTGAACTCTCAAACAGGCTGCGCATTGCTTATTGGTGCTATTTTCCTTTAGTTAAAAGTATTGATTAAAGCTTATAAGCACAGACATTTTTTTTCTTTTGCTGCTGTTCCCATGTTTTTCTCCCCATATTATGTTTCTGCTGATCTTTCAGAACGAAGGTAGGCACTTACAGGAATGTCTAATGGCTCTGGAGATGATATAAGACAACATCTTTTACACAACATAAGCAACACAATGGTGTCAGACACATAGGGTGGGTAGAGAAATTAAAATGTAACTAACAACTGTGTTTTTCACTATTTCCTATTGAATAAGGGACATCAGCTTCATTAAATATATAAACAGTCAATACGATTGTGTAAACGTCTGTAGTCTACCAGAGAAAACACTGTATTTTTCCCCCTCAGACCCGTTATGATGTGTGGCGTCGGGTCCTGAAGACGTTCTGGGCGGTGGTGGTGGGATACTCCATGGTGGTGTTGATAGCTGTCTACATGTATCAGTTCAGAAGCGTGTCTGGGCTCTTCAGGCAAATCATGGGCATGTCAGAGGATGGGTGAGTTGCATTTTTGAGTGGTTACTCAATTTGTCATGAGCTCGTCTCATTTTTCCTCATCCTACCTGGCTCTCTAGTCTTCGTGACCTGGGTCTGGAGCGCTACGACACAGTGGAGCTGTTTGCACGTATTCTCCTCCCGGCTGCGTTCCTGTTGGCTTGTATCCTCCAGCTGCATTACTTCAACTCAGACTTCCTGACGCTCACTGACCTGGATAATGTACCTGTGAGACAGACTTCCAGGTGAGACATCAACAATAAGCAGATCTACACTCACTCACACTCACAGGAAAATATCCAAAACTCAGCATGCTCTGTAGACATTTATGAAGTTGATGTTTTTGGGAGTTTGTCTGATTTGTCCTTCTCTTCATCCAGAGAGGAAGAACTCAAGAATTCAATCACTGTCATATCTGATGCGTAAGTTTTGCGTTTAGTTTTTCCACAAATGTTTAGGACAATCAGTGACCTTAGATCATTATAAAAATGTTTATTGATGATCTGTTGCATTGGATACATGTTTTTAACATTCACGGTAATGTTCACATTTCCTTTTCAGCATTAAAGAAAACATTGAACAGCTCCAGAAAAGGTAAGGTTGTAATTTTGCTAACAAGGTCCTTTGTCCGAAAAGGTTTCCCGCTCCATATGGATAGGTAAAACGTAAAGGGAAAACTTTGTTGTGCATTATCTGCATATGTGACCAATAAATGATTGTTATTATGTAACATACAATGCTTTTTTGCTTTTTTCAAAATATTATGTCCTTCTATGGATGAGTTACGCATTTTACAGTATTTAGAGGTGGTAATAAGGTATATACATATATATATATATCTATATCTATATATATATATATATATATATATATATATATATATATATATATATATATATATATATATATATATATATATATATATATATATATATATATATATATATATATATATATATATATATATATATATATATATATATATATATATATATATATATATCCTGTCTGGATGCATGTCAACTTGTGATACTGCCACTGAATCAGTCACTAAATTCTCAACCAACAGGCTTGTGAAGGAGCAGCAGGGAAATGCAAAAAGTCAGGAGACCCTGGACAGTGTGGGCTTGCAGACGTCCTCAGAGAAAGGAGCCGAGGAGCAGGAGGGGACAGAAGGTAACAACAGCCAAAATACATAAGCTCTCTTGTAATCTTTTTTTGTGTCTGTCATGACTTTCAGGTGTAACATTTACATTTTGTTGCGTTTTTCTGGCACAGGTTTTAATTTTGAATTATTTCCAAATTAGTCAAATGTTCTTAATTTCTTTTAAAAGATTGCAATCATAGATCATTGTCCTGTTGTTCAAAGGACACTTTATTTCCTGTCCTCACTTCTCTGACGTGTCTTTACAGACACAGTGCAAAGCAGTTCTGAGAACAAGTGGATCGTGATCGTGGACCGGGCGAGCCTGCTGCTCATTCAGGCTCTGATGGGGCTTCGGAGGCTGCAGGAACTGAGCTGGAGACTGATGGAGCTCCACAGCCTCAAAATTGTGTCTTCCGGCATCATCTGGGTGTCACTGCAAGAGGTGGAGTGTTGGATCAGTGTGCACATGCAGAAAAGATCACATTATGTAAACCATTTGTGATGAAAGTGATTGTCTTTTATCAAATTTACTCTATGCAGACTTAAGCCTTTTAAAAGTTTGAGTGAGAAAATAGTTGCTGATCAACTAGTATGGGGCAATTTCTCCTCTTTAATAATGACTCAATGAATTCTTGCTCTTGGTACAGTATACATGTGGGAAAAACAATCGTTTTTGTGACTTTCACTTCGACAGGTGTCCCTGATGAACTTGCTGTTCCTGGTTCTGTGGGTGTTTGCCCTCCCGTTTCCGCGGTTACGACCCCTGGCTTCCAGCATCTCTGCGGTGTGGGCCTGTGTCATGGTGGTGTGCAAGATGTTTTACCAACTCAAAGTGATCAGACCTCTCGAATATTCCTCCAACTGCACTGCGGTGAGCTCGGTTAATGTGAAGTACTCGACATGTGTCATGAAGCTTCACTTCATTTCAATCTAATGGCTGTGCGGTTGTAATATCTTTAAATATCTGGCAGTTCTGCCATATGATTGTTTAGTTTTAATGGGTTAAAAGACTTTATACTCTATACCTGTGTGTATGTTTAACTCTTTCTGTATCACACAGACTGTAACTAATCTATGGTGTCATTTCTCTCCTTTTAGTTTTTATTTACACAAACAATACATCCATCTATTGTTTCCTAAATATGAGCATACTTTTCATCCACTTGCTCACACTTGGCTGTTTTGTCTCTCAGGGCTTGCTGCCCACTAACAGCTCTGGCCTGGAAGATGGAGTCGAACTGAGGGGAAACCTGGTGGAGCTGCTCAGGAGGTCGATCCTCTACATTGAGCCTGTCGATCCCGTCTACTGGTGTGGAGCGCTGCGCAAGTGTGAGGGTCGGATCCTGCCCTGCCTCAGGGTGCGGCGACAGGCTGATTCCCAGTTTCTAACAGAAAATCACATTTAGTAGCTTTGCCTTTGCAACTATGAACCTTTTGCAATTTTCTGTATCATATTGTTGAATGAGTTCTTTATGAGATGTTTGTCATTTGTTCAGTTTTCTTCACTATAAAGTCTGTTCTGTGCTGTAGAACCATCTCATGGTACTGGCTTTACTGGTGTTCGAGGCAACCGTCCACCGCCACCAGCTCTACTTCCGGCTGCGTAACGACCTGAAGCCGCCGCCCTTCAGCATCATCTTCCACGGCATCACCAGGACACACCTGGACCACGGGGTCCTGCCCTGCATCAAATACTTCATTAACTTTGGTTACTACAAATTTGGACTTGAGGTACCTTTCAAACACAGAAAAGTTTGTGTCCAAATTTGTTTACGAGTGTCTGACCACGTGTGAATCTTTTTTTCAGATCAGTTTGATCGTAGCGGTCAACGTAATTGGCCAGAGGATGGATTTCTATGCACTACTTCACTCCTGCGCCCTACTGGTAGTTTTGTTCCGGCGTCGTAGGAAGGCCATCGGAGAAGTGTGGCCTAAGTACTGCTGTTTCACAGCGGGCCTGATGGTGCTGCAGTATCTGCTCTGCATCGGCATCCCTCCTGCTTTCTGTGTTGGTATAGAACTTCAAATAAATTATTGCATCTTTATCATATCTGTGCACTGCTTAAAAAAACAAACACGCATACTATGGTAAGACCATTAAAGTTAGAGGTTTTCTGTTTACAAGTATGCTCGTCTGTTCTATTTTCTCTTGGCAGATTACCCCTGGAGAACCGCCTTCAAGCCTCTGACATCTAACGTTATTAAATGGTTCTATCTGCCTGACTTTGCCATGACACCCAATCCTTTATTCATATTCTGTAAGTTTGTTTCCCCAAAAAGATGAATCCCCTCCTCATCTGTATCTCCTCTCACACCCTCCTCTGTTGACTCTCTCTACCATGCTCTCTGCAGATGACCACCTGCTGTTGCTCTGCTCGTCTCTTCAGTGGCAAGTGTTTGAGGAGGAGAACCGAGCGGCTGTGCGACTGTTGGCTGGAGACAACGTCGAAATCAGCCGCAGTTTGGATCCGTCTTCCTTCAATCAGTTCATACCTGTTGACAACTTTCTTCACTGCAGGTCGGAGACATTATATTTGGTCTTTACATCTCTTTTTCTTTCCGTTACCAGCCCCTTCACTAACACTGAAGATTAAATTATTTAGTTATTGTGTCTCGTGCATGTCTGGTTTATGCAGTGAGCTCAGGTAATCTTCCCACATATTTCATGTTCTTGTGCTTTTAATCCTCTTACTACTAGATTGACTGGACTTATTGTGATATTTGGGAGTGGTCAAAAAAGAAATAGACTAATTGTTTTTGTCCCTTTTCCCAAGATAACTTAAACTTTCAATATATGGTGATTCTTCAATACCACTGTGTTCTTTCGATGGTACAAAGAAACTCATGTTAGAAATCATATCTGGGATTTAACAGTTGAACTCAAAGTCTTGGGGCCAATATAATGGCATAAACGGGCAAAAAGCTGAAGATATAAATTTTAATTTTGTAGATATGATCAATTGTTTAGGTGGTACAAAGTTTGGAGCAGATCAGAATAAAGCCTGATGGCTAATATTCAGCACAAAGTTCAAGAATTTACCTGGAAGAATTTAAGACAAACACAAAATGAACGCTATCAAGTTATTCATATGTGCTGAGGAAGACAGTGAGTGATTAAGAAATAGCTCTGCTTTAAAGTTAAGTGAACAGTTAAAAACACTCATCAACTCTGAAACAGAACTTTAGCATTGACATCTGACAGTGTAAAGAGTTGCTGTCTAATCTGAAGTATTTAACCCTGAAATCTCTACACTCCATTTTTCCCTGTGCAGGTGCTACCTCGACATGATGAAGGTGTTTGTCTTCAGTTATTTCTTCTGGCTGGTGCTCTGCCTCATTTTCATCACCGGCACCACACGGATCAATATCTTCTGTCTGGGCTACCTGGTGGCCTGTTTCTACTTTATGCTGTTTGGAGGCAGCGTGCTGATGCAGCCGGTCAGATACATCCTGAGACTGTGGGACTGGCTCATCGGCTACACCTGCTTCGTGATCGCCATGAAAAACCTGCTGTCTGTAAGTCACTGCACAGTAAAAATAAACCAAACAAACATCAGTAGAGGATCGTTTAAGAGACACAGCTCCATGTTCTTTATTATAGCCTCTCTCTGCCTTTTCTTTCAGCTGGGTTCTTGTGCGTACCTGGACAGCCTGTTGAAGAACGGCTGCTGGTTGATTCAGGCCTTCAGCATGTTCTGCACCATCAAAGGTTACGATTTCCGTAAGTGTCTGCAGCTGCCTCTGCTATGTTTGCATGTGTGATATATGTATGCAGAAAATAGTTTGCATGACAGCCGATGATTTGTGTATTTCCTATTGGACAAATGTTGCTGCTATCATGTGTGGCTTCAAAGCTGGATAAATGGCTATTAATTAAGACTCCTGGTTGGTCTCTTGTCCCGGTTTTGGCTTTCTATCCTTACATGAGCATGTTTTGTATGCATAAAATAGATTTAAGGGAAAACTGCAGAATGTTTCTAACGTGTTGATATACCTTTAGAGCAGTTGTTCCTAAACTGGTGGAATGCAGAACAATACGCCACCGTGTAGCTCCATGATAGCATGGCTGAATATGTTTCCTCTCTCGTGTGTTTTCAGCGGATCCTGACGAGCAGTGTGAGCTGCCGGAGGGTGAGGCGGGCATCGTCTGGGATGCCATATGTTTCACCGTCCTCCTGGCACAGAGGAGAGTTTTCCTCAGCTACTACTTCCTATATGTAGTGTCTGATCTTAAGTCCTCTAAGATATTAGCTTCCAGGTCTGTGCTGCAGCCTCCTGTTTATGACCAGACCATGCTGAATAACAAAGAATTGGAAGTTCACATTCATTTCTCTCTGTTTCCACCATGATGAAGGGGTGCTGAGCTGTTTGAGGCCAGAGTAAAGAAACAGATTGCAGCCAGGCTGGAGATGGAGAAGAAATCTGTAGAGGCACTGAAAAAACAGTAAGAAAGGATAGCAGTATATCACTTATTTTATCTTTCCATTTATATAAACTACAACTAACAAAGTCACATTTTCCTCCACTTTCTTCCAGGATGGAGAAAATAAAATCCAAACAGAGGAGTCGACCTGCAGACAAAGACAAACCTCCTCCTGATAAGGAGCCGGTGACACAAGGTAACAGTCAATTTGTTTCTAATATGAAATCATGAAGCAACACTCAATAACGAATAAAGGAAACGGACCATTCTTCTTCAGATGATGACGAAAAGGCAAAGAGAGATGCAGGGAAATGGTGGAAGCCTTGGGTGTCCAAGCCTGGAGGTGAGCAGCACCATGGCAGAATGTCAACTGGAGATAAAGCCTAACAAAGCAAGATTACAACAAGACTACATAGGGAACAAGAAAGTAATTTTGAAATGTAGGATCTGAGTTGGTCTTTTCTTTCATTTCTTCTATCCTGGGAGAGGTTCTCATCTTTGGTTGTGTAGTCGACAGTCAATCACCAATATAACCCTGTGATCAATGAGCTCATGCTGGAGACATTCTGATGTATTTTTCACTTTAACATAGTGGAAAACAACTGCGGTTACCACCTGTTTGACAGCGACAGCGAGGACGAAGAGGAGGAAGCTCCAGAGAAGAGTGAGGAGGAGAAAGCTCCTCCAAAGAAATCTGCTTTCCAAGTGAGAGTCAGAATAACATGATCAACTTTATCGTCCCTGAGAAATATGAAGACTGGGTTTTTAAGATGAATGAACTTGTGCCTTGATTCTCCCAGTTGGCTTACGACGCCTGGGCCACCAGCTCCAAGACGGCTCTGAAGGACCTGAAAAAGGAGAAGAAAAAACTGAAGAAAGAAGAGAAGAAGAGGGCGAAGAAGGAGCTGCAGAGACAGCAGGGTGAGAAAGCGGCATGTTGAAGAGGATTTCTAATCACCAAAATGCTGCAAAACTTCCTTTCTACCTTTACTAGTAGAACTTCCTCTCATTTCACTCTCTTCTAAATTCAGCATGTCGCTCTCTCTGCACACCCTCTACTAACAGGACCATCTGTTGATGCATTTTTCTCTCCTTATGTTGACTGTTTCTTGCCCTCTCTTTTTTTTTTTTTGTTTGTTTTATTGATTGTGTTGCAGCACTGCCTCCTCTGGTCCTACCAGGGATGGTCGGTGAAGTTCACAGTAACACACAGAAGACATCAGACAACTTGGGAAACTTAGACAAAAACATTTTACTGACTTCACTACTGCCATGCTGGCAGGTCACATGACTGCCAAGAGGCTTCATGGTGTCAAACTAACCACTGTGTGTAGATTTAATCATTTCAAAGCATATTTTAAGTATAATGTCAACTATGTTTGCAAGTAATAAAGTAGAGAGGTACTAAAGACTGGCTGACAGAGTTGATTTTTCTGACAAGCCAATAGAAGTCTGGACAGATTTATCTGTTTCTTATGTTGGAGTTCAGCAAACTGTTCAGGGGACATAGATCAGGTTCATCCAAGCACTGTGGCAACGGGATCCAGGCTTGAAATTTAAAAATAATCTGGACCGTAGTTATTGAGAAAGAAGGTCTTTAAATTTGGCATCTGGTTTTCAGGAATTGATCGAGAAGACTCCAGTGAGGACGAGCTGGATGAAAGCACGGTGGCGGAGGAAGAGACAGAAGAGGAGGGAAAAGGTATAACATCACAGAGGCACAATGAATCACTGAATCCCAACACATCTGAGAGTAGACTTCTAATCAATGGGAATGTTGAAAAGTTTTGATAACGTTGGTTGGGTTGCTGTACAAACAAGCGAGAAAAAAGCTTCACTTATAATTTAATAGAAACAAACGACTGGACACAAAACAGGAGCAGCAACAAAAGCAGAAAAACAAAGGACTGGCTGAAAAGCAAGGAGAGGGCAGATTTTACCAATCAAAAAAAATACCCACACATACACAAAGAGAGCATGCAGACTTCACACAGTAAGGCCTTCAAAAGCTCAGAATTGATCTGGATGTTCTTACACTGAGGTGAAAGTGAAAACCACTCTACCACCATCACCATGTAGCTTACAGGTGATTCCATGAACAAAGTTTACAGTGGTATGGCAACTTGGGAAGACGAATGGAAAACAAAGAGCAACGGACAAACCAGCAAGAAGAAAGTGTGATACACAGACTTTAAAACTTAGTTATCTATGAGAAAGAAGGAATCACCTGCAGGGACTTCATCAGCAAGAACAGAGGGACATGCACGCACCTTCTTTACCTCTTTGTTCAACTCAGGGTTGCACATGACCAGAGACAGAGACAGACAGTCTCACACACTCACTTTTACACTAACAGATGTTAGAGTTATCAATTAACTTCAAATGGAAATGAAGGGACGGGAAATTACAAAAAAAAAGACGGGATCAAGCAGGACACACAAGGAAAATGGTCCATATTTACAGTGAAAATAGAAATAGAAGAGGAAAACACAGAAATTCAAAAATAGTATGGTGACCCGAATGACTTTATTTCTTACAGAAAACATCCTACACCGCGTCATTAACACGATAAAGTTCAGCTGGGTGTTTGTTCAGTCTCTCCTGGACGACTTGACGCAGGGTCTGAACTCCTTCTGCAAAGAAAGCCTGGACATTTCTAAAGTGCTGCTCTTTGAACGCGCGCTGCTCAACCAGCAGCTGAAGAAGGTGAGCTGAAGACATGACAAAACTACTGTTGTTACACACTATGGAGCGCTGATGTTGCCCATCAGGAGAACATTTCTTCACTTTCCTAACTCTCTGAGGTTCTTCATTTGCTTTCATTTCGTCATGTCCTCTGTCCCATGTTTTACTCAGTTTATTAGAAGCATTTTGTTGTTTGTCTTTCTCTACTATACAGTGTGTAAGTGTTGTTCATGCTATTTACTATTTACATTTACTGTTTTGCCAGCAGGCCTTGTCCACATTTTCATACAATTTGTCACTTTTGCATTTGAAAAACAGACACCAGTAAAGTAATCATCATTTAGAGCTCTAAGTTATCTTATTCACAAAAATGGCCATTTTACTAATGTCTGACTGAAAAAAATAAATGTCTGAATCCTCTCATTTGAACCTGCTCTGTCTGAATCAAATGTTAAATGATATAATAAATTCTTCAAATTTTGCTCTATGCACTTTATCTACAACATTATGAATAGCCTACCAAACAGATGATATTGTAGACATAGTTCTTGAAAGTTAGACATAAATATACAGAACACGTGATGATTTTCCAGCCATAATTCTTTCTATCTTTAGGTGGGTTACCTTTTGTTCCTTCTTTCTCCCTCTTCAGGGCAAAGAAGTCAGTCAGGAGAGCGTGAAGCAGTTTTACGAAAGCTGGATGTCCCGTCAAAACACACTGTCCTCTCAGGACGACTTAAATGAATCCCTGCATCCTCCCCCGTCTCCCCCTGATGCCTCCTCTTCACGCCAAGCCTACGCCAAGCTGAAGAATCAGGCCTCCAAAGTGTCATGGGGCAGCAGCGTTTCCAGGCAGGTTACTGGCTGTTAATGGAGTAACGTTAAACTGCTCCACGCTGAGCACATGGCAGAAACCTAAAAGCCAAGCATTCATAATGAGTGAGTGCTGCTCTGCTCTCACCTGCAGCTGTATGACGGATGAGACCTTGCTGGGCTCCCGGCAGCCCACGCAGGACGAGCTGGATGAGCCTCCAGGTTTCTCTCCAGCTGCAAACCAACTCAGACGGAAACTCCTCAAGGAGGCCAACATCGACATGTCGCCTTTTGAGAACGATGGACTTTCACCAAGGTGAGTGTAAGAGGCAGTCGACTCTTAGTTATTCACACTTTATAACATAAAGTGTAAAGTGCACATAATACTTGAGCAGCTTACAGTATGTTAATTTCCAAACATGCACCTAATTCATCCAAAAAGTCATATTCATCTTTTTTTTAACCAATATTGTTTGATATTATGGGACAGTATTAAATTTTACAGTGGAATTTAAGTAGAAACTATGTATGATATATAAAACAAGAAATATTTGGGATTGTGACCAACTTTTCAGGAAATACAAATAGAAAACCACCTGACCTTTTTTCCCTTTGAAGTTAATTAATCATTTAGAAAAAGAAAGTTAACATTTTTGTATTACTCGTCACACTTGTTTTGTAGCTCCCTGGCCTGGATCCAAGCTAAAAGAGAGAAAGAAGAGAAAAAAAAAGCAATATTGTCTTGTTAATTTGTGTTCACTTCATTGGATCAAAACGGGGAAGCAAATTTGCCGACAAAAAGAAAACGTTCAGAAATTCCATAACAACATTTGGACCTGGGGGTATTATTGTGATGGTGTTTTCACCTGCTGACCAGTGACCACTCCCTAACAGTGTAACACGTTTCAAACTATTATCGGATTCTTCTATTGCGCAGACTAACTCAAGACACATTAGTTTGTTCCCCCAACATCTGAATTTCTGTTTCTGTTTTGTTTTCACAAATGGACATATAGGAACCTCTAGTAACACCGTTTCGTCCACTGCAGCACTGTCTTAACAAACCACAACACTACCTTTTACCAACCCCACTGACTCCTTTCAATGTTGCCTTGTAAATGCTTCATTTATGAATAATGCGATATAAGCCAGTCCATCAGGCTGTCTCTGTGAAATCTGTATTGTCACATCTAAAATCAACATTTTCACATATTTTCTCAGCTCAATTTTTGAGTCTTTTCTTGCGTCTTTGACTGTATTGTCTTCCCAAAGCTGTGAATTTAAACAAGAAGTCTGTGAAGGAAAGGAGGAGGAAGAAGAGAAGGACACAGACGGTGGGAGAAAGTATGAGTATGAACTGAATGAAGTGGCGCAGGAAGAACAACAAGAGCATCCGGAGGTGGAGAAGGACGAGCTGGATGAGGAATCACACTGGAGAGAAGAGCAGGAGCGTGTTGATTACCCAGAATGCCAGGCGCTTGAGCTCAGGGAGAGCGATAGTGACAAAAGTCTCGATCTGCCAGAGTCTCCCCGCCCTTTGAGTCAGGAAACGAGAAACCTGACCGCCAGCGAGCTGCTGCTCAACAAGTTAGTCGAAACAAGACGCATGACAGTCAAAATTTGATGCAAGATGCCGACTCATCACATTATCACTCACGCTCCACCTCTCTTCCCCCTATTGGTCCCCTCTGCAGTATGTTTGAAAATGAGGAGATCTTTGAGTCCGACAAATTTTTCACCACGTTGCCGAGGCCGCTGAAGCTGCTGTTTGCCCTCTACAACACCATGGTGTCCAAGTCTGAGATGCTGTGCTACTTTGTCATCATCCTCAACCACATAGTGTCGGCTTCCTTCCTCTCCCTCATCCTGCCCATTCTCATATTCCTGTGGGCCATGCTGTCTGTGCCCCGGCCGACCAAACGCTTCTGGATGACAGCGATCATCTACACAGAGGTACGCTATTGTATGCTTCACACTGTGCCTGAAATAATCTGTCAATGTGGGTTTTAATAAGAATCATTTAAATGAGAGCTTCGGGTCACAATGAAAATGAAAAACCAGCATATGAGTAGAAAATAGAATCACAACTGAGAGCTGATCCCAGGTTTTTATGGGTAAATGTAAGATGCACTGAACATTTTAATTGTTTAAATGCATTATCATTCTAAAGCACTTCATTTAGTTTATATGTATGAAATATCTTCGTCCAAGCCACAATTCTAAGGTGAAAAATAAAGTTACCGTATATAAAAAGTAAACTACGTATTTACTTTGCAAGCAAATATTAGATATGAGTTGTGGATTTTATGATTAAACATATTAGCTACAAAAACACAGATCAAAAAGTTTAAATATCACTTCAAATTGTGGTTGTTTTAAAAAAGATACATATTATTTCTAAAATACCTCATTGTATTTGTTTTAAAAATCCAAGTTTTTGAATGGAGTTTTCATCCTTTTTTCATTTAGAAAGATTTCAGTCTCAAAGCAATGAAGCTTGTTGATACGTGTTATTACTAATTAAAAGGTGATGTATCCATGCTGACAAACATACTATTACAGTAACATTAGTTATGATCTGTGTGCAGATGTGGAGGCATTTATATGTCACTGATTCCGATCACAAGAATGTTTGTGATGCTTTAAACAAAACAAACAAAAGCTATTTTGCATCACTCATGTTTAATATTAGTGTTGCACTTCAGTAGCTTTCATTACTTCTTTGACTTTTAAAGATGTAAAAAAGGTGAATTGACACAAGTATACATAGTTGTAGTTCAACTCTGACCATTAATGACGGAAACTGCTGGAAAGAGGACATTTGCTAAATAAAGATCTATCAAGTCTCTTAACAACAAAGAGCTTTTTTGTTTTGTTTTTTAAAAGCAACTTCATCATTCAAAACATTTTTTTGTATTTACCAAAACATACATTAAATGTCTTCACATCCTTCATGAGACTGTGAATGAAGCCTGCTAGTAGAGTAACGCTTTCATTTGCCTGTTCTTTCTTTTTTCTCAGCTGACTGTTGTGGTGAAGTACTTCTTCCAGTTCGGTTTCTTCCCATGGACCACCTCTGCCTACCGCGGCATCAATGCCGATCGGCCCTTCGCCTTGCCGAACATCATCGGGGTGGAGAAGAAAGATGGCTACGTCCTGTTTGACCTCATTCAGCTGCTTGCTCTGTTCTTCCACCGATCCATCCTCAAGGTAACGACGTCAAACTCCTCCGGAGTCTTTTTCTGCATTTTCAGTGTCTTCTGTCTAAACATAATCCAGGTTTTTTAATACAGAACTCATCCCAGCTAAATAAACATACATGTGTTTGGACTGTGGGGGGAGTGTCCCTCCTCAGTCTTTATAAAGCATTGTGTGTTTAATGGGCTGAACTAAAGGATCATGATAGCGTCTGTGTGTGCGCCTCCACAGTGCCACGGGCTGTGGGACAACAAGGAGGTCGAGATGCCTGATTTCTTCAAAAAGATGAAGAGGAAAGTGGACAAGAAGAAGATGACCTCAGCAGACAAGAGTGGCAGTAAAGATAAACCATCACGGAAGCTGAAGTTTCTCCCCTTCCAGGCCTCCACCACCTCCATATTCTGCAGACAGAAAAAAGGCGAGTCTACAGAGTCCAGTGGTGAGTTTTCAAATCTTTTCATGCTTCAAATGTTTTCCACTGGCGCCCTGACGTTCTTCATTTCACTCATTGTGTTTACTGGAGAGGTGAAGCCCAAGAAGGAGCAAAGCAAGAAAAAGAGACGACAGCGTAACAAGGTGCCACTGACCAGGAAACAGAGGATCAGACAGCAGGTCAAGGAGAGGATGCTGCAAATCAAAGCCGCTGTCATAGAAGTGTGAGGGTTTTTTTGGCTTATAATGAAGTCCAGACTGCTGCGTTTTTATAGTATTTTTTTTTCCACCCGATGCTCTGATTGTGACAGTACACTCTCTCATTCCTCTGCAGCGCCCTTCACATCTACTTGCCAATCCGACAGTTTTTCTACGACATCATCCACCCAGACTACAGCCCTGTGTGTGACGTGTACGCCCTCATGTTTCTGATTGACGTGGTCAACTTCATTGTCACCATATATGGATACTGGGCCTTTGGGGTATGCCACAACATGTTGTTTACACTTTAAAATGCATGTACGTTGTCTCATAATGACACAGAGGTTTTCATCTCCCCGTAGAAATACTCTGCAGCCGCTGACATCACAGAGTCTCTGTCGGAGGATCAGGTTCCTGAGGCCTTTCTGGTCATGCTGCTGATGCAGTTTGGTACCATGATAGTGGACCGTGCCCTGTATCTGAAGAAGTCTCTGCTGGGGAAGTGTGTTTTTCAGGTGGTTCTGGTGTTCGGCATACACTTCTGGATGTTCTTCATTCTGCCCGGTGTCACCGAGAGGTCAGATCAGGAGTTTTATTCCTGTACCTTCCTCCAAGTACCTTGACAGTCTTATTACATCACATCACGCATCATTCAGCTTCAATGTCATTTTACATTGTTCGACCTTGTAGACAATTTTTAGAAAGGGATGATTTTTTGCAAGTTTTTCCTCTTTTATGGCTTCTTCTACACAAAGTTGAAACTTGAAATTACTCCATGCAACAAACTCGGGTTCGTCTAATGCAGGGGTGACAAACTCATTTGAGTTCAGGGGACACATTCAGCCCAGGTTCCTCTTAAGTGGCCTCAATCAGTAAAATGGTGACATAATAACCTGTAAATTTACATTCAAAAGGTTTTCTTTGCTGTGGTGTAGACTGTACATTCTTTAATCCAAACAATTAGTACAACAGATAACAATCTCAACATTAAGTCAATTTTAATGATACTTTTTGGTGCAAAATAGAAAAGGTGAACAAAACATCTCATATAACTGTTGCATTTTTCATCTTTTTCCATGCATCACTTTATAAACTCATTCCAACTCTATGACTTTGAGGCTTGTGCTTCTTTTACTCGCAGTGAGGTGGCCAGCTTTCATGAAAGCACCACTGAAATCTCAGCTCTGGTCTCAGTGTTGCAATTTGTCTGCTGCTCTTAAGAAAACTGTGTTTGTAAATCAGTGGGCTTTTATTTATTTTTGCAATTTTTACAATTTGCTTGGTTGTTTGATGGGCCGGACAGCAGCCTCTTGTTTGACACCCCTGATCTAATGGAGGTAACAAACGGATCAAATATTTACATCACAAGATCTTCTGAATTACACAGAAATGATGTTATTAAATTACTTAACGTGAAAAAGACACAAAAAAGATTATACTGGGAAATGGACACCACTTGACATCTAGTGTTGCTCCAGCAACATAAACACACTGAGTGTCAGCTGCGCTGAACCCTTGTGTGCAAAAAAAAAACTACCTCAAAAGTAACTATATGAATTATTTATTAATTATTATTTGCTGAATCTTTAAGTGCAAATAACAGAAATATCAGAAGATAGTCAACATTTTTGAGAATATCTCAGGATAAATGCTTTAAAAAAAAGACTTTGTCATAGAGAAGAAACAGACAACACTGAGATGCAATGTTTCCAACTTCAAATATATCGACTTAAAAAGCTAACTTTCACAAACCTTCATGATCCAGTTGTTTAAGCTGCTGTTTGTAACCTTCATTGTCTTCATATATTTAAAAAAAATAACAGCCATGCATAAAAATAAGTGAAGGCATAATATCTGACACGTCCTCTGTCTGTGTTTCTTCAGGAGGTTCAACAGGAACCCAGTCGCTCAGCTGTGGTACTTTGTAAAGTGCATCTACTTTGGCCTATCTGCCTACCAGATCAAATGTGGCTACCCAAACCGCATCTTGGGCAACTTCCTCACCAAAAACTACAACTACCTGAACCTCTTCCTCTTCCAAGGGTGTGACAACCGTCATTGCTTTTATTGAAAATAGAAGACACGTTTCTTTCTCTTGTTCAAGTGGAGACTTGCAACTTTAATTTTCTGTCTCCCAGTTTTCGGATGGTTCCCTTCCTGACGGAGCTGAGGGCGGTCATGGACTGGGTTTGGACCGACACCACTCTCTCTCTCTCCAGCTGGATTTGTGTGGAAGATATCTACGCTAACATTTTCATCCTGAAGTGCTGGAGAGAGTCTGAGAAAGTAAGTGAGAGTGTGTGACAGACATTAGGTATCTTAGAGGTTCCATCAAGAAGTACTGAATACAGTAATTGGTGGAGGACGTTATCAATCACATTGGAGCTTTGCAGCAAATAAATCTGAATTTGAGAGGAGGAAAAAAAGGAGATGAATCGTCATAGACTCACAGAAAATATCTTTTACTAAAGCGGTGGTGAGCCAGATGAGAAAATGTCTCCCATCGCGAAACAATAATATTTTAACAAGCATATCTCTGCAGAATGCTGAGCTGATTCGTTCCTCTTGTTAAACCAATTATAAAACACAATCGTGAACAATGCAACAGTTTTCAGATGTCGATCTGTGATCAGGGAGACACGACGTTGATGTTGTCAGACTGGATCCTCAGTGTATCTTGCTGCTCAGCCTCCCCAGTGAGAGTGCATAACATCACGTCTGCTGCTGTTGTGCCCACAGTCCTCTAGTAGACCGGGCCCAAGTGTTCTGCTGGATTTGTATGGGTTGATTTAATAAACTGTGATAGACGTAACAGGCATCACATTGATTTGATGGGAATTAAAGGAAACATCAACCTGGTATATTTATGTGCTGAGAGAGATACAAGTCTTGATGTGTAAATCTTACAGAAATACCCCCACACTCCGGGCCAGAAGAAGAAGAAGGTGGTGAAATATGGGATGGGAGGATTTATCATCTTCGCTCTCATCGGCATCATCTGGTTCCCGCTTCTCTTCATGTCACTGGTCATGTCAGCAGCTGGCATCACTAATCCTCCTGTGGATGTTTCCATCCAGCTCAGCATCGCAGGATATGAGGTCAGGACAGATATGAGAACACCACAATAATCTTTTACCAGCAACAATTTCCCTGGAGTTTCATCAGGGTTTGGTGACCGATCTTTGGTTGATCATCTCCATAATGCATTCGTCCTGTGTTTCGTTCACAGCCTTTGTTCACCATGACCGCTCAGGAGCAGAACCTGGTTTCATACACAGAAGCTGGATTCAACAGACTCACCAAAGTTTATGCCACCCATCCAGTGAGAGTCGCATTTATTACTGGAAACACAACAAAACCACCTACTGTTAGATATGTGGCAATAATCAACACCGATATCTATAAGTAATAAATAATACCCAAACTTCTCAGTAAGTGGAAGAAATGACTAAACAGGGATGGTAATTATGACCACAAGGGGGAGCTATTGTAACTCACCACCTCTCACCCAGTTGTCACAAACACACACACTACTAGCTGACGCTTCGAATGAATGAATGAATGAATGAATGAATGAATGAATGAATGAATGGCTTATTTCTGGTCATAGTTCAACAACACATATAAAGTACAAACACCAACAAAATACTGTTCACTTTTAAAGACCAAGAAGGAAAAATAGGGCTTATTTATGACTATCCTACAAATTCTATGGAATACATCATATTATAATAGATGTATGGATATTGCTTATATCATAATGTTATAGATGTATAGAAATTACTTTTAAAAAATGTATTTACATCATACTTACATATTTACATGTGTTGTGCAGCTTTATTCTATTTTTTTTCATATTGGTAATACTAGATCATTTAAAATGTGTAAAATTTTCAAAAACAGACTTATAACTTTCCTTCATGTACCAAACTTGTGTATCATCACAGGATGAAAATGAACGGAATTGAAGCAATCATAGACATAAAGATTTGATTATTTCAGAGCTGGTGTTTGGACTCACTTCTCTTATTAAATGATGTTAAAATATTGAAATTGGCTCAGCATGTGCTGATAAAGATGTATGATCCTCACAAATTGTGGCGTCAAACGTGTCTTAAAGTAAAATATATCATTGCATCAGTTGTGTTTTTTGTGTGTAATACAACATTGGCTTATAAAAACTGCTAACCCCATTCTCTCTCCATCTCCCAGTCTGCTATGCAGTTCATAATGAACTACGAGGCAGAGGACATTATTGTTGCAAAGATCAAGAGTGATGCCAGTCTGCTGTGGAGCATCAGCCCGGCCAGTCGAGCGGCCATGATACAGGAGCTCAGCAACTCCTCTCACATATATATAACCATGCGCTGGTCGCTGCTCAGGTCAGTCTCACTGTGTTTGAAGGAATGTAAGTAGTAAATATGGGATGGACTAATAGATATGAGCTTTCTGCATACATCTGTGTATGTAGAGAATTGAGTCCTGCTCATTGCCACTATTCTCAAAGAAACACTGAGTGTTAACTCTGATATGATTTAGTGGATCTCACGAATCAATTTGAATGTACCGGTACAAAGTATTGAAAAAAAACATTTGTGTGTTTCTATCTTTTCCCTTCCGCCCTCCTCAGGAACGCGTCCATATCAATGAACGTGGAGACGGTGGGAGAACACACTGTCAAGTTTGATGACAAAGCCCTGAGGGAAGAGATCGTTCACATGCTTAAAGGAAACAGCAGCAAACCTGTGTGAGTCTCAGTCAACAGCCCGTTTTCATTTCACAGTCAGACCTACAAGAGCTGTGAGACAGTCTTCCTGCCACCAAGATGCTGAGGCTGTTCAAACATCGGTTTGAACACACTGTTACATTATTAATACATTGGATGAGTCTCCCTGTGTGTTTTCATACTTTGTCCGTAGATCAGAGGCAACTTCAGTAAATGAATGTACAACTTACTGATCTGAACTGGAGAAAATAACACCACCACCATCTTCAGAGTGCAGCAGTGTTACTGTGAATTAACATGCATCCAATGTTTTTCTGTCCTCAAGGATTATTGATTCTGTGCTGCCAAAGTTCCTCAGAGGCCCCAAAGGATCAGAATCCAAGATGGCAACCCGGATGAAAGTTGGTTAGTTGTGCATTCACTACATTTATTTTGACTACATTACAGCTGTTTTCTTTTTTTATTAGCTGTTAACTTCTCCATGTCTTCCTTCAGAGGACCGTCCAGAACTTCGCCAGCTGTCTTTCTTCAGACCGCTTTCAATTAAACTTCAGCAGGTCAACAGCACGCCAGAGAAGGAGGCAGGCCAGTGGTGGGTGGTGGAGGAGTGCTCCCCAGTTCTTACTGTGTCCGAGCACAAGTGTCGCAGCATAGAGATCGTGATCTTCAGTGATAAGGTCAGCCCCTCCAGTCTGGGCTTCCTGGCTGGACATGGGTAGGTACAAACATCTCCTATGGGTTCAGACTTTAGGGCATTTTTAAATTTTGGTCAAAAGTGTTCACATTGTAATGATTCTTTTCAGTTTATGTCAGACATGTTCTAAAAGTCAAACTCATATAGTTTAGCATTTGAAATGACCCTCCTTACCATGTGATCTAATTCTTTAGACTGACAGCCTTGTAGTTTGGTGATCTCAATTAAATTAACTTCAGAAAACCGTCAGATTGACCGGTAACGTCTCACTACAGGAGACTGTGGTAATAAACCTTGTTTGCCATCTTCTCCGCAGCATCGTAGGCCTGTACATGTCAGTGGTCCTGGTCATTGGGAAGTTCGTCAGGGAATTCTTCAACGGGATTTCCAGGTCCATCATGTTCGAGGAGCTGCCGTGCGTAGACAGAGTCCTGAAGCTGTGCACGGACATCTTTGTGGTCCGGGAGACGGGAGAGATGGAGCTGGAGGAGACCCTGTTTGATAAACTCATCTTCCTCTACCGATCTCCAGAGACTATGATCAAGATGACCAGAGAAAAGAAGGACAGCTAGGACTTTGCAACAAGCACATCAGGTGTTATGAGGGTGTTGATATGAAACTATAAGGATTAAAATGGATTTATAAGAGCACAAAAGAGGCCTACAATTACAAAATGAATGCATTATAATCATGAACTTTGCTGAAGCGCTCTTAAGGATGGTCCTTTTTTTTTTTTTATCTTAAGCTTGATCTCTGACAGTGGAAGCAGGGGATTTTAAATTAATTTGTCCCTTGTGTAAAGTCAATTATTTAAAGATATATAACTCAACCCTTCATGCCATCAAAAACACTGATTAAGGACAGATTGCAATTTCAGATAAATAAGGGACTTTCTTTGATTTGTCAGTTTACTGAATAAACTCAAACTTTGCATACACTTCTTGTGTCACATATGAGATGGTACATTTTAGGACATTTCCCCACTTTGAAGCTCAGTTTAAGTAAAAGGCCCCATCATCTGTGATTTAATGTTTTTTGCTCAGTTTCCAGCACGCTGGACAGTGCATGTCTAATGGTTCTGGTTATTGTTTATACTGTTGCAGTGTTTACACAACAGTCCACTTTCAGACTTGGGATTACTAAAGGACAGATGTACTCATGGATCAACACACTCATACCTCTGTAAATACAATGTTTCAGGCTCTGTACACAACCACTGCATCAATGCATTTATATCAAAATAAAATGTTCGACAACACATGTTTAGGTGCATCTTTATGTTGTGCTGAAGTCTAAGGAAAGAAGCCAACAGCCGTTCATTTCATCTCCATCTTTAATACAATTTAAATTACAAATAAAAGGGAAAATGGAGTTTCATTCAGGTCCCCAGTCGCTTAACTGATCATCTCGATGTTATCCATGTTTAGTTTTTTTCCCTTCTTCATGTTGAGCAGGACAGGACGATGGTGGGAAGTCACAACCACAGGAAACTATCTACATCATAGCGTCAGCTCCTGCAGGATTAAGAGAAGCACAGGGACAAACATGAATCCTCTGGAAACAGCCTGATGGTGGAGAGAACAAATGATGCGTCCAACACGTGAAGTAAACATCCACGTCCCTCATGAAGGTCACAGGAGTCTCCATGTAATTATAGGACAGTCTGTCTGAAAGCTGTATTTGCTTTTAGAAATTAGACAAACTAATAAGAAACTTGTCTTGGGATAAACAAACTTTGCACACGATTGTGTCATTTGAAGATTTTATTTCTGTGCAGAGTAAAAAAAAAACACCATATTACGATCACCTCCATAACTGTTTCTTTAAATTATTTCCATTCAGAGAATGTACAATGGGATTCACAATAAGTCAGCACAGATTTAAACAACCATAATAAATCTTAAAACCTTTACCCACTGGCTTTTCACCCAGCATCAGGGATTTATCCAATTTCACTTGTTTTGTGGTATTTAAGTTTGTTTTTTACTGCTAATTTAGTGGTATTTTGTGTTATGTCTTACATTTTAAATCGTATGGAAAAATGTACTGTGAGCCAGCGATGCCCAATGTCATTTTCGAGAGCTGCATAATTTCAATTGCTCACTGCTCATACACAGCGGAATCTAATGAATGCATCATCATCAACATGGGTGGAAAGTCTGATATATTCAATCTGATGTGTTTAAGATGAGACAAACACTGGCAGGACTTTGGCTATTCCTTTAGAATCTTACCTTGGTTTCTTTAGATTCGACAAACATTTGTTTTATTTTACAGGTAAGTTCTACTGACTTGGTTAAAACTTGTCTTTAATAAATTCATATACTTGATTGCAGCTTGATTCCCCTCAACAACAGCATCACACTCAGTTTAATAGTAATAAACAACCAAGTAAAGCCCAGTTTGAGGCTGACATTAAACTCTGACCACTCAATGTCATCCCCTCCTCTCTACCAGAACCTCGTGCTCCTTGAATAAGATATGTGTCAGTGAGGACAGAGTAAGTGTGTGAACTTACATGCGGTTTTGGGTTTGAACACTCTGACATTGGCCTCTGCGGCCTTCAGCGCCTCCGCTTTGAACGGCGGCTTGAGCGCCGCGCGCACCACGCTGGCGCAGATGGCTGAGAAGCGGATGTAGCTGCGGAGAGGACACACCGTTAGCCGCATGCTAAAGGGGACGTTACAATGACAAGTGTGGGCTGAAGCATGCACAGTTCTCTGGTGACGAACAGCGCATTAACCATAAGAGGTTAGGGTTATGTAGTAAACAGTTAGCGTGTCTCGAGCAGCACATTAAAGGCTTGCGCAGAAGAGCTAACGTCAACTATAGTAGGAGGAGCACTCAGCTCTGGTTCCGACGTAAATACAAGAATTCACGAATGCATTCCAGGAACATTTAATCAATGCTTCAAATTGCTTTCATTAAGTAAAGGTTTCCCTGAAATTCGTCTCTGTACGTATGTATTTTGTGTCATTTTCTTACCTGAGGCCTGCTTGTCTCCAGTACGCGACCATCTTGCCTGTTGTAGCTTCAAGGACAGGTCGGAAGAGTGCGTGGTGACGTCGTTTGAGACGCGCCGGTCTGAACGTCCATCCAATGAGAGCGGTGCTGCTTTATGATTGACAGCAGAGGTATGCCCGCCCCCAGACAACTCCCCCTCACCAAGTAAAAATAAATCTGTCAATGACTATAAAATACCTAATGATTTTTTTATATTTTAATTAGCTCTCATTTCAAAGTACTTCAAGTGAAGAACACTTATTTTATTTATTTGTCATAATGCCGTCGAATAAAGTAAAAAAGAAAAAATCTGGAAGTTTGACTTCACTTTTCAGACATTTATGTCTCAAACTTTCTTGAAAATTTACACAAACGTCAAAAGTGGCAAACCATTTTAAATTTTAGGGTCATTGCGCATGTGTCAAAATTTGTCAAAATAGCATCAAGACATCAGGAAGCAGGAAGTGATGTGTAACTCTGCTCTACATGCTGCAGTGGCCTAAAAAATTACATGTTTGATCAAAGATCAAGCCTAATCAAATCCATTTGCCAATATCAATTCACAGACATAGCGCCACCTGCCGGCAGACGCAGGGCCTGCAGTGTGCTGTACGCAGCAGACAGGCTCACAGGCTAACAGCTGGGAAACTTTTCACTGGGTTAACAAACAGTGATTTTACCTTGGGGGAGGGGCTACCATACAGGTATAAAATCTAGCTTGTCATAACATGTTTGATATTGTCCAGGGTTCAATCCCCATAATCTAGTAGTTGACTGACTATAATTAAATTGTTGACGAAATCTAAAGACAATGTTTATATCTCATCCGGAATTTGTACAAACTTATTCGCGTGTAAGCAGTTTCATTGTGCATGGGGGTGCGAGGACCCACTCAGTGCTGTTTGCAGCTTCAAATTAAACACATTAATGTCTATTATTGCACAAACATCCAACAGCAAATGCAAATTATTTGAAAACAGCAAAGAAGCATTTTTTTGTGCAGCACTGAGCCTGTTACAATGAAAGCATTGTCTGAATAAAATAAAATAAAATAAAATAAAATAAAATAAAATAAAATAAAATGCAGGATGCAGTACCAGCTGCTGCCAGCAGGGCCCCTCCCCCTCTCTCCGTCTCCTTGTCTCCTTCACCCCTCCTTCCTCCTTCCTCACCTCGGTCACGCCGTTATTAGTCGTCAGCTCCCGAACTCTGACAAGAAAGCCTTTAAAATGAAGATTTGGGCGTCAGAGCACATTTTTAAGTGAGTACATTTCATTTTATATCGTTGCGGCCTCTAAGCGGCCGTGTTTCTGTTGTGTAGCCAGGTGTTGGTGGGCGTCTGTAGAGGACTAGCCGCTAGCCTTCTTACCCGCTAAAGTTTCAAATTAGTTAAAACAAAACAAAGAGCCTATAATTTAATAATATCGCATTATAAAAACATTTTGTGCCTCGCAAATCACTTTTTATTTCCCACTATGCAGTGAGCCATTTTAACAAGTGTCTTCTTGAGTCAGCTTCTGATGTTTAGCTTTAGCTTAGCTTCGTGCTAACTAGTGATTAACATCTGGATGAAGAAGGAGTTTCACCTTCAGGGTGACCCGGGGTGTTTCAGCTTCACCCGGGGTGTTTCAGCTTCACCCGGGGTGATTCAGCTTCACCCGGGGTGTTTCACCTTCAGTGGGTGTTTCAGTGTTACGGTAAGAGGGGGCGAAGGGCTTGTGGTGCTGTAATCTCTGGAATATGATCTCCGAGTCAGACAGTGTTACATAACAGACAGCAGTCCGTCTCCCAGTGGAGAACCTCCGCTATTGAAAGAAAGTTACTCTCCTGTAATAAACATGTAACCACTGTCTCTGCGAGTTCAACCAGGCTTTAGACGTTTCTAGAAGAGGAGTACCGGTGGCCATGTTGACTCTACGAGGAAGAGGAACTGTGCCTCCTCCTGAGGCTGTTAGACATCATGATCCACTTTGAAATGTCAAATCAATGAAGATAAACGAGTTTTATGGACGTTTTAGTAAAGCTCCACTTGCTAAAAACATCAGATGTCCTTTAGAAGATAGTTTATCTATTTATTGTGGTTGTGCAATGGATGTAAACGGGTTTGGGGAGTTTTGAAGAGCAAATATTGACAGCTGTTTCAGCTGGACTTTTGGTAACAGTGACAGTTATTTACTGCGTATTAATGCATGTCATTGCTCAGTACGTTGTTAGTTCAAGATAAAGAGCATAAACTATAAATTCACTCTCTAGATTCACTTTATCATTCAACTGTGATGAACAGACTGTAGTATACTCCACATAAGACTCATTTGGAACGTTGTATAAACATGAAATGGTTTTTTTTGTTCTTGAGTCTAATTTTTGAGGTGGTATTCAAGCTGACATTGTGTGGAGAGGTGTGAGTCTATCACATAGAGGAGACTTTGCTTGGAATATCAATGAAATACAATCTTGCGTATAAAAGCGAAGCAACTAAAACAGACATATCACACATACAACAGCTGCATCAATTATTGCACCACTGCACAAACACACATTTATCCAAAGACCTGATGTGTTTTTAGTTTCAATAGGTACACATCTTGTACCAGAGAGCAGATCCACAGTAGCTCAATGTGCTTTTGGCAGCAGCTCAACGTCAAACACAGGTTTAACCAGAAAAATGTACCTAGAAGTTCACTATGCATCCAGAAATGAAACAACTGTGCATGGGAACACATTGACTGATTGATTTGCTTGTTAACAAGCTTTTAAGAGCTTATTAAGAAGCATCTTAAACCAAATTGAATCAGGTCAACTGCACATGATAATGTGTGTTTGAAGACGTTTAGCCCCTTGGTCAGGTGGCTCCATCAGTTGTTACTGTTCAGTAGCTGACTTGTCTGAACTCGCTGTTTCTTAACTGATGTCTTCACAGCCACCCATGGGAGACCGTGACCAAGGCGGCGATGCAGAAGTACCCCAACCCGATGAACCCCAGCGTGTTTGGTGTGGACGTCCTGAACAGAAACGTGGACACGGAGGGACGACTACATAGCACCAGACTGCTGAGCACAGAGTGGGGGCTCCCCGCCATCGCCAACTCTGTAAGCTACTTCATCAGTAGGAAAACCTGAACCACAGCAGTTTGATTGGTAATGTAACAGAGTCTGGTGTTTTCCCCCCTGCAGATCATCGGAGTAACAAGAACACACACTTACGTTCAGGAACATTCAGTAGTGGACCCCAAACAGAAGACCTTTGAGCTAAAATCGACAAATGTGAGTTGGAGCCACGTTTCCTCAGAATCCTGATGATAAGCAGCTCTTTTACAATCAGTTGTTCTGGATTAGGGGCAAATCTGTAGCACACAGGGCAATGAGTGGACGAAGAGAACAATGGGGCAGTTGTTTTCCCTTTTTTGTTGCTGCACTTCAGATTTATTAATAATGTGTTTGAGGAACACATGCTCGGAGGGTTCACACTCAAGCTGAGAAGAATTACTGCATTGGCTGATAACTTGATTCTTTTCTATATTTCATTGGCTGCTTTCATTGACAAGTACAATCTGTGAACCAAGACAGTGACTTGTCATGTGATTAAAATAGTTTTTTTTGTTTGTTTGTTTTTTAACCATTCAGCTGACGTGTCTGGATCAGTCTCGTTTCTTGATGCCGATCAAAAGCAACTTCTAAAGCAGAATAACATTTTTTTACTTCAGTTGGTCTTTTTGTGATCCAATATTGTGGCATAGTAACATTTTATACATATTTTAACAAGACAAGTAGGCAAAGTTTTTTAAATCATTGTTGGAAAAACTAGATACCGTCTGTGTGCTCAGTGACATGCAAATGAATACAATAGAATATATACAGGTGATTGGGAATGACTAACAACACACAGAGTACATTGTACAGGAAGCAGTCAGTCAGTCAGATCAGATCTCGCCAGTGTTTTTACTTGGTGGTTCTGCCTTTTTACACTATCTGCTTTTCAAAGTACCTGACGACTGGAAAACCTCCCATGATAAGAAACATTAATAGCAGCTTTGTCTTATCTGATTAGATCTCCTTCACTAACCTGGTGTCCGTGGATGAGAAGTTGACGTACAAGCCGCATCCTCAGGACCCCAAAAAGTAAATTTGCACTGCTCCTTATTGTTCCTGCTATACTTCGCTTTTCTTTGTCATTTTCTGTTTAACATGTCGATTAAAGCTACATTGCTGAATAACCCTAAATGCACCTCTTTCCAAAATGATTTGTTTTTAATAGCAAATCTTTGAATCAATTTGAATCCTGTATTGGACTTGTTTCTGTGCTGCTTCTGACCATGTTTTGTGTGACTGAACAGGACGGTGCTGACGCAGGAGGCGCTAATCAGTGTTAAAGGTGTCAGTCTGAGCAGCTACCTCGAGGGTCTCATGGCGAAGACCATATCTGCCAACGCCAGCAAGGTGAAGCAGTATGGACAGACAACTCTTCTTACAGTGAAGCGTTTAGAGCTGCGCATTCTGATCTGTCATGTTTGTGTCTGGGTCAGGGCCGGGAAGCCATGGAGTGGGTCATCAGACGGCTGAACACAGAGATCGAGGAGCTGGCGGCCACCGCTCGTGGTTCTTTCCGTGTTCCCATGGCAGCAGCAGCGGCTGATAAATGATCATGGCCTTCCTGCATAACTCCACCATCTTCACCCGATGGACCTCACACACATTTTCCCCTCAAAGGGGACGACCTCGAGCATCATCTGCCATCACAGCCTGCTAACCACAGCCCTGTGTGTGTGTGTGTGTGTGTGTGTGTGTGTGTGTGTGTGTGTGTGTGTGTGTGTGTGTGTGTGTGTGTGTGTGTGTGTGTGTGTGTGTGTGTGTGTGTGTGTGTGTGTGTGTGTGTGTGTGTGTGTGTGTGTGTGTGTGTGTGTGTGTGTGTGTGTGTGTGTGTGTGTGTGTGTGTGTGTGTGTGTGTGCTCAAAATTTGTTCTCCTGCAGCAACACTGGCCTCTGTGGGAAGCGACGCAAAGTGTGGAGCTGATGACAGTTTAAAACATTTTCTAAGTGAATTGGACTGTACTTGAAGCTCGCAGCACTTTGTCTTGTAACATGAACACTCTTTTTAAAAAGAAAGGTAATCACACTGTGCCTCATGTCATCTCATCAGCTTGCTTCTTTTCCATTCTTACTTTACATCTTGACATTAGTTTGGAAACAGTAGAGTGCAACTGAAACTTCTCTTTCCCTCTTTGGACACTGCTCAGTATGTGTTGACCTGTACAGCTTCTGTCTGGTGGCTTCATGTCAGTGCTGGTTGTGAGCGTCATGCTGTAAAACAAACGCCTAATGTGCCATCAGGAGAAAATCTGAGATTTTTTCTGATTTTGTAGTCCAGATAGGTTACTGGTTCATGTGATTGGTACTGATGGTTCTGTACTGTTTTCATAAGAGTGGATGACAATTTTTTATTGTAATTAATGCATCCCTCTCATGTCTGTTTCTGGTCTGTTCAGCAGTTTCCACTTGAAATGAAAGTATGTTTATTACCCGAGAACACTTTTCTGAGACTTTGATTCTCCAATCTACTCTGTGTGCTCCGACCTCTTCATTTCTCTCTTTGCGTTTGCAATATTGAACACTGACTTCATTCCCAAGTGATTTTAAAAGCTGTTCCGTTGTGGTGACGTGCGAGTAGCAGTGCAGTTTTTATGATACTTCTATCTTCCATGATTGTCTCACAGAAGACTCTCAGGTGCTTCATGGCTGATCTTGGTTTGATGTCATCGTTTGGAGATAGATGGTACAGTCCTCGTATTTTTGTCCTTGCTAGAAGTTAAATGAGATTTTACATTGTGATAGTTTGTAGTACATCCAAACTATTTGACAGTGTTAAGTGTGGTGAAGCTCAGCTACATCACTCACCGCAGGTCATTAACCTCTCCTCTTTCTTCCTGTTTAATGGATCTTTTTGTTTCTATGTTTTATCTGTCATTTCCTCTCTCCGTGTCGTCCGGCTCAGGATGGATGTTTTCTGCAGAATGTCGAGTTTCGTGAGCGAATGAAAGTGTGATGTTTCTATGTTCTATGTTTTCTATAGGGAACATGTGAAGTACAGGGCTGTAAATAGGCTCCTATTTATACTTTGGTGGTGTTACATTCCAAGAATGTGAACATGGAAACAGAACCTCAAAAGTGCGCGCTGAAATGTTTAGAAAATAAAGATGTCATTGTTTCATGGACCTGCTCATGCTCTGATTTGTCAGGTGTGTCAAAGTCTGGAACAAACCAGATATACCTGATTTCTCTCAAAAGGAGTATTTCTGAGGCAGTGTGACAGAATAAAGAGAAGATTTATTGAAACAAACATTGATCCGATTAAACTCCAGGTTTTGTCACTGACATGAGATTAAATTTAAATTTTCTTTTCCAAACCAAGACCTCTTGATCTTCTCACGGGCTCCTTGCAGGTGAATCTGTTTATTTCTCCACAGAAACACAAATTTGTTTTGGTACTTTTATTTGGAACTGAGATGAAGTGCATCCATGTCTGACGTTTGTCACTTTCAGTCTGTCAGGGACACTTGAGCGTCTGAGGAGACGGCGATGAATCCCTGTATGGAAGGAATGTGATGGTTGGTACAAATGGGTTGATTTTCTTTAAAGCAGAGTCACATTGTCACTCATACTGACCTCCTCCATCTTCAGGACTGAATTGACCAGCTGTCCATATTTCATCCTGGGTAAATCAATACCATTGCCCAAGATTTCTGAAACGGACGTATCACACGCTGCAAATTATAAACTATCTTCATTCATTCATACTCAATTTGAAGTTAAACTCTACAGTGGCACTTTGTGTGTTCTGATTCAGACCACATGTCCTGCAGTTTCTCTAAATTGAGCTCTGACTACTGTTGGTCTAATTCTTACCTTAAACTTATAACAGTTATCTGTCTGAAAATGTAATGATATACTTTATGGACACATGATTGTTGATGTCACATCCTCATTATAAACAGCACTAAATACACAGAAATGTACCACAAACACTCACTGTTTATTTTAGGCAGGACCACCATCTTCATGCCCATCCCCACCATATTCTTCAGACTGTCAGTCTGCAAAGACAAAGCTGCTGTGAACTCTGGACAACAGGAAAGCTGATTTTCTTTACATTTTCTTGCACAGTATATTACTAACCGAGAAGGATCCCACTTCACTTGATGCCAGGCTCAATGTAAAACTGAACGAAAACAGATTCATTACTTCAGAACTTTAGAAACCCACATAGATCTTTTTTAAATAGTTCAATGCGTACTTATCCATTTTCATGGAGCCCTTCACTCTGCCACCAGCGATCCACATTTTACCACTAAATAATGAGTCCTGGAAAAACAATGTGTGTCATTAGGGATTTTTATAACATAAATGTGCTGTTTAGTGTATAAAATGGGTCAAATCATTAAGAAAACCTTTTGTGGTTTGTGTAATTATAATATCTCTATTAAGCTCTGAGCTCCTTCCAAAACAAAGTTTACTAAGTGTGACAATAAAAAGCTGTGATCAGCAACAAGATCGAGAAAACACAACCTGGAAATAACAGGATATAGCGATGATAAAGCAGCGACAGAAATACCAAATAATAGGAATGTGAAGTGCACACAAACAAAGGTAGAGACGTCCCTCCATGTATAGAAAAGGTACAAAGCTACTCACACTGTCGAGTGTGAACAGAGGGGTCTGGGTACCATTTGGGAAGATGGCGAAGGCCTTTGCGGCGCCCATCACGCTGAGTTTACCAGCTTCAGGTTGGAGGGAAAACATTGGCGCTTCTCTGGCGTAAACCTGCAGATTCATCGGCAGGTCTGGAAACATCGTAAGAAGCTGCAGAGAGAGAAAAACCTCATAGTGAGAGAAGGAACTCCTGAGAACCAGGGAGCAATGTGTGTGCCGTATGTATGAGTGAGGCGGTTAATGAAAATCTTCAGAGTGATGATAAAACGATCAAATGTATCATGTATGAGGGTTTCTTTGAGATAGATAAACATGTAAAAATAAAAAGTTGATAGAATTACATCACACAATATTCTAGGTTGCTGCAATAGAAAATAATGCAATAACCTATAAATAAACACAATCACATTAAGTTGGAATGTGAAGTACGTGCAGCTATTTGAACTGTTTAATTGACAAATGATTAGAAGTATTACTCTGTTGAAGTTTTTTTCTGTTAGACAAAGAAGAATTTGATGTTATTCATTCAAATGTAAACTTTAATTCAGTTACACTAATTTATAGCAATTTTGCAAGCCCTGGCAGCTTTTTCATATATATATACATATATTAACTGTACAGTTCACTGTAATGTTTTCCCCTCTGTGACACTAGTTGGTGAGTCTCAGTGGATTTACTGTACGAACACATTTAATGTGGCCAATTGTCACTGGAACGCATGAACTCACTCACCTGAGGAATGAAATGTCCCATTGAGGTTGTGTTCAGACGTACAGGAGAGCCTGGAGGTATCTGAGATCAAAACAGAGACACTGATGAGCACATCAGGATGGTTTATTGACATAGTTAGACTGCCTTCCTTTTCTTCTCACCATGCTGTCATCGATAAGAGCCTGAAGCAGTCCAGAGGAGAAGTATCCATAGGAGGCTGAGTTCAGGGTGAACTCAGAGAGGCCCACAGACAACATGTAGCCAGGCTGTGGTGGCATGGTGAAAGGCTGAGCCTCAAACGGAGGCTCCGTGTGAGTTTTGATGCTGTAGAACTCTCCCTTCGAAAATAAGCAGAAGATAATGAACTACCCGAGGATTCATTCATCCTGTCCCAGAGTCTTTCTAATGAAGCCGGCCACCGACGTCCTTCTCTCGTGATTTGATTGTTCATATAGTTTTATGACGACTTGGATTTTTGGTAAAAATGAGACAAGAGCGAATATGTTACTTTTCTGTAACAGGGGTTAGTTTATGTTTCAAAGGTGGTTTAAGCTCATTAATTAAAAAAAAAGGAATGGCACGGTTAAATTTCACCCTTTTTAGTTTAGAAAATTAACATCACTGATGTTGTAGTCAGTTTTGAGAATTAATAGTTTATGTTTTGTTGCTTTAATTGCAGAAGCTTTACTTGTATTTTGTTCAAGTTTAGGCAAAATAAGTTTAACTTCAGCATAAACCCTTTAGTCACAAATTATAAGAAGGATGTTGTCACATTGACTAAATAAGTTGACTTTTCTGTTTTGTTGCATCGTGTACCTGGTTGACCAAATAAACTACTACTACTACTTTGTCTCATCATCTTGATTATGTTGAAGATAATTATAGTAAAGGACTTCTTCATTTTCAACTATCATTATTATATGTGATTAAATGTGTTTCTTTGGTTGTACTGTTCTCTTCAGCATCTAATTCCTCTGTAAAAAGAGTCTAGAAGTACACGTAACCTGTTCAGCTCTACTTGTTTTCTTTTTTAACCTATGGTTTGAGATAAAATCTAGTAAACTCACTTCCTTTTGCCAAGCTAAAACAATTATTAATCACACCTCAGAAATAACTGCAGTTCTTGCATATAGACACCAATAACTCTGTTAAGAAACATTTTCAGGGCAAAAGGGTCATATTTGACTAAACTAAATGATTTTCTAAAACAAACTTGCTTGAACTGAGTTTTCCTAGTTCAATTTACAACAATACGTCGATTCAACAGAGTAATAAGTAGCTTACCGTAAGTGATATAAAGCATAGGCAGTTAATTTGATTTTACTGTTGACATTCTATTGATCCCCTATTGGATTTTTTTTCTCTGAATTAAATCAATCATTTTCACAGTTAACCTGAAGTTTGAATCATGGTAACAGTGGGTCAGGGGGTCAAAGGCCTTGCTCAAGGAAATAGTGGTAATCTGTCAGCAGTAAAAATGAAAACTGCAAACCTCTAAACACAAACTTGCTTCCCTTTAAAACTTAGTATTGCCCAACCTCGTTTATAAAGTGAAACAAACGGTGTATATAGAGAGTTGAAATCAAGACATAAAAAGTCTGCTTCTGCATTTCTTATTCACATTACTGTGGGCACAAACAGATGTAATTATGATTTTTATAACTAAATTAGAATTATAAACTGTTTGTGTGTGTGTGTGTGTGTGTGTGTGTGTGTGTGTGTGTGTGTGTGTGTGTGTGTGTGTGTGTGTGTGTGTGTGTGTGTGTGTGTGTGTGTGTGCGTGTGTGTGACTACCTTCAGGCCCAAATTCAGAGCGGAGGCATTGACGAGCGGTGAGCTGCTGAGAGGAAGCTCCAGAGACAGAACTTCACCGACATCGAAGGAAACTGAACCAAAATGTAAAATCATTTATTTTAATGACGCTGACTTAATCATTGCTCCTGTCAGTGAAGAAGGCCTTGCTGCAATACCATTTAAAGCCTGCAGATGGCGCTCCAGGTCAACAATAGAGTCCTCCAGATGAGGGCAGATCTGTGGAGGAAACCAGACCCAGAAAGTCCTCACTCTGTAAATTTACCTCAGCATTTCCTCAACTACTTTATGTGATAGGTGGCTGCACGTTGCATCACTCACTCTGGCCTCTACGTCTGATTTGATTCGCCCCTGGAAATGATCAACAATTTTCTGGACGATCCAACTGTGAAACGAAAATCCAGAGCTCACATGTCGGCTTCAGGGCTTCAGTGCTCTCCCCTCTTTATTTCTCCCAGCCCCTCCTCCATACCTGGCTCCACCATGGATTTGTATATTCACATCTTCAACCTGAGCCTCGCAGTGGATGCTGCTGACAGACAGACGTCCGTCTGGATCTCTCCCCAACTCCACCACAGACAACATATCCACCCTGAAAATGGCCACGTTGAAGGATCCTCCTTCATGTCTGGAAGCCCACAGGACAAACACAGGGCCTGCTGGTGTTAGTGAAAGGTACAAGGTGAAATACGTCATGAAAAGTATTTGTAGTACCTTTCACATGCCTGTGTGAAACACACGCACACACACACACACACGCGCACGCACGCGCGCACACACACACACACACACACACACACACACACACACACACACACACACACACACACACACACACACACACACACACACACACACACACACACACACACACACACACACACACACACACTCACACACACACACACACACACACCTTAAAATGACTTAGAGAAATGCAGATTATAGAAGTCCCCAATGCTAAATGAAACCCATCCCCAGTTAGTATTTACTTTTAAAGGAACAAAGAACCAGAAGTGAAAGACTTTATCTTTTTTTAAGAGTGAACTCATTTTGTGCTTATGCTTTTAGTAACTTCACAATATTTTATATTCAATGTTTTCGTAAAGTGAGACGATAAGCCACCTCAAACAGTTTGAATCCCGTCACAGTGCACATATTTGTCTTACAGAAAGAAAGAGTTTTTTGTTCAATTCAGAAACGTTTTCTACTTTCTGAAATATTATTGTCAGCAGATGTCGTGATCCACAGCCAATAAAAAAACACAAACCTAGATGCTTACAATTTGATATATCTAGTAGTTTTGTATAACTAGGCTAAAATAGATTAATTTTACTGACCCCAGCCTTTTCCTGAAGCTATCTGTGGGGCCACCAGAAAGGTTTAACTTCACTTATGGCACCACTACTTCAGATCAATATTGTGACCTTGTCACTGGAGGTACTGAACCACTGATCACTGCTCGGCTGCCAGCATCATACTGATAACACACAACTGCTTCACCACTTTAGAAAGATTAGACAGCAAAGGTGAATATAGCTCTAGATACACTAATAAAATAATAATGACTTTACAATGTGCAAACCTCAATATCATTCCTTCACCTCGACTCTATATGTCTATAGTCAACATATACATGGCACTATTTGCAATCACTTCAATGTGATTGTATGCAAACGTACAAACGTATTGTTCTCTATCCATGTGGGAATAATGATGCAAATACTAGAGTTTGCTAATTGAACAGTCGCAGAGTTGCTGGATGATCAAGGTGTTTGACCAACAGCTTTGTGAAAACTCACATGAAGCCGTAGTCTGTCATCCAGCTGCCAGTGAGCGCCACACTGAGGCCGGAGACAGACGCCTTGAAACCTGTGGTGTCCTGAAAGAACTCAACTGAAGGCTCGGGGAAGTCACACTGCGTTATCTTGATGCTAGAACACACAGAGATGAGAAACATAGTAAAGAGGCGTGAGAGTGGACATTTGACTAATATATTGAAATAGTGTGCTTAATTCAGTGAAATTACTGATGCCGACTACTAACTATTCATCAGAGTCTGATGGTGCTACTTAAAGTTCAATCAATTAACAATTGTGGAGATGTATTTTTGCTCTATGATGGGAACTTATGGTCAAACTGGACTAAATACACATGTTACATATTTAAGAGTTCCAATCTGATTTTACCCTTTTAAAGTGTAGTGTATACTTCCTATCAGAGTGCCAATGTCGCCACTGACGTCAGGGACAGTGACGGACCCCAACTGCTCCTGAACCCATCCTGCACCTGCATGTTTCCCTGCAACAAAGAGCACATGTGACTTATTGAGTGGTCAAATACTTTCTTTTTTTTTTTAAATTTTAAAACTTGGTACAGTTTGACAAGACTTGAACACCTTGCTTGTTGATTTACGCCCACGTTTATGTCGGATGTGTAGATAACAGCGCCTTACCATACTGAAGCCCCTTGTTTGTCAGAATCACTTGTATTGCAGGATTTTCTCCACTGGTGCAGGAAAGGAGTGTCAGCAGTACAATCACGGTGGAAAGCATTGCTGCTGGGATCCCGTCTGGCAAGAAAAGAAACAGCGCTCATCATTTCTGAAAAGCTGTGAAAGGTACATCCTACTTACAATACAGCTGCGTGGTGGTGAGCTGTACAGCATACCTGAGATGTGGGATAAGTTTTCCAAGTTGACGTAAATTGTTGGACTCAAGCAAACGTGTGTCTTCTCTGCTTCTCTGGTGTCTTCTGATGCTTCCTGTATTACTGAGAAGTGAAACTCACTGTCACCTGACAGTGGCGCGGCGCATGCTTTGTGGTTTGTGTTTGAACATGTGAGAGGCTCTAAAGTTTCACTCAAAACTTCAGACTCTGGCTTTTATGTCAAAGAGCAGCAGTAGTGCTGAAACAAAATGCTGTGTGAACACACTGGTATGGAAAGTACTGTAACCAAGGTCAAGTATATGTATACGTTGAAGCTTGTTCAATGACTAAGAAATTCATTTTACCAACATCCCCATTTTAAGATAAAACACAAGTCATGGCTGACTAACTTGTTCAGGAAGTCAAAATTATCTCAACTTTACATCTGCTACTGTTTAAGGTATAAGCAAAAATCAACTTTTATATTTAAAGGTTAAAATATTCTGTACCGAGAAATGAGAAGTATTATGTTTTGCTATAACCTGTCCCTGAGGCCTACACCAGCCTGTTTTGGAGAATGTAGCTGTATGACATTAACTTCATAGCATTGATATTAAACCCGTCATGGCTTTTCTGTTAAAATGCTTAAGTTGTCAAAAGATGAAACTTAATCACTCCTTTTTAAGGAGCTTCAGATGGAAACAACAGGGAGGGACAGCGGGATGTGGATTCCCACCTTCACTACATAAACAGATAATTCCCTGAACTCAAGGCTGAGAAATCATTTAAAACCCCCTCTAACAATTTATGTTTGTTTATTGGAAACCCTAAAATGACATCCATCCCTCTTTTGTATGGCTTATTTGACCATGTGTTGCAGGTCAAACAGAAAGACTCACAATCAAAACTCACATTCACACAAGAAATCCATAGACCTCATTAATCTTAACTATATCTTTTTAGACCATGGGAGGAAATCTGGAGAAAATCCTATTTGCATGGACAGGACATGCAGTTGTGAGATGAGAGTGCTAACCACCACACCACCGAGGATTTCCAACCTTGTTGAAGTTAACATGAGCCCCAAAACCAGGAGAAAGCCCCGATCTGCATTTAATGGAACGAGGAAACATTAATCACCAGCCATAAAATATTAGATTTATTTATCTCTTAAGTCAACAAATACTCTTTGTCTCACACACCATGTTTGGTTCCATTAAATCACAATTAACACGTTCAATAGGAACAGAATATTATCAGACAGACATTTTTTTTTTTTTCATATAACACAGTTAGGACCCACTTGCTTGCACTTGAATTCACTTCATCCAGAATGACACTTGAAACACCGAGAAAACAAACGAGCCATCAAGGACTACTATAGGCATAATAATAAAAATATAAATCAAGCGAAGAACAACACAAAACTGATAGAAAAGAAATGTGTTCAAAGCACTACACAGAAGTATTCATGGTTTACAAAGCACCACCTGATCTGATGGCTGCCTTGGACTTATATTTTCTCTGATGTGGGATTAATGATATCTAGCAGCTCAAAAACCAACAGTAACATATTCACTCCATTGTTTTTCACATATTTCATTCCCCAGATATAAACACGTACACACTCACAGTTAAACCCAAGGCGGGCGTTTGATCTTTGTATGAAGACTGATATCTGGACAGGCCTTTAGGTGCCAGCATGTTCTCACGCAGAGGGCGCGCTCCTCTGTCCAGATTAATTAAACACGTTTTCTGGAATGAGTTAGACTACTTTACACTAATACTGTCGAGTTTATTATTGCACATTATCACGAAGGCAAAATAAAAAGATGTACATTTCACATAAATAATCCTCCTCGTGAGCTCTTATGTCAAGTGGTCGATGTGGTGTTTTATTGATCAGGTCTGACGACCCGCTGACGCGCGGCTGATTTGGGGGGAAATCACCGTTCAATGAAGGTAATCTCTGAAGCTCTCAGTCGTGGATATTGTACCTGAACGCCTCTATGAGTCCTTCAATCGAGTGAATGAAGCCAGATATGGCGCATATGCCCCCAATAACAAAAATGGCAACGTCAAAGAAGACGTGGTGCCACATGAGATTCCGCCACTGGAGCTTGAGGTGGAAGAGGCTCGGCAGGAGGAAACACAGGCCGGCGCCGGTCAGACTCCCAGTTAGACCCATCAGGAGGGCGAAGTGGGGCACAAACACGGCCATGAGCAGGGTAAATACTACCAGGGCAATACGGAGGCCCAGTCCCCAGGATTTCAACTGGCCAGTGGGGCCGTAGCAGTCAGGGAAGATGGCTCTGCCACCGTCCTGGAACAGGGATTTCTCCAGGACTTCAACCGCAGCGAAGAACGGCAGCGGGTAGGACAAGAGCGCCTTGGACACGAGGAACAGGTTGACCACGGCTCGGATGGTGGAGGGAAGATTATCCGTGATCACCTCCTTGGTGGTGTCTGCCCACGTCAAGTAGGCCACCAGGGCGAAGAGGCCCTTGAGGACGCAGGCGGCGATGTGCGTCCACTCCATCATGCAGTGGAACTCGCTGGGCTTCTGCATGTTTCCCTCCAGGGACGGCAGGAAGATCTGCGAGGTGTAGCTGAACACGATGATGCCGATGGAGATGGGGAACTTCTTCACGTCGATGTAGAACTTGACCTTCTCCCAGGCCCACTCGCGCGCCCTGGAGAGGCAGTAGGCGATCACGAGGACGTTGATGACGAAGTGCGCCAGCGTGCAGAGCAAGCTGAACTTGGACACGGCCTTCAGGTTCGTGAGGAAGGCGCACGGCAGCAGCGCCACGGTGGCCACCACGGACCAGGCCTTCTGGGAGACGGGGAACCCCGGGAAGCTGTTGTACATCAGGTTGCCGCTGACCACCACGTAGAGGATGCAGGTCATGATCAGCTCGATGATCTGCGCCACGTTCACCACGTGGCCGCCTATCGTCGGGAAACGCGGTGCGCAGCAGGCGTTGGCTATGTCCACGTAGGAGTCCCTCACGCGGACCTTGATGCCGTCTTCGTTCTCCTCGTAGAGACACGCGATGAGGATTTTTCCGGTGTAGCAGCAGACCACGGCCGCGAAGATAATGAGGAAGAGGCCGAGGTATCCGCCGTGGAGGATGGCGTACGGCAGGCCGAGGACGAACATGCCCTGCGGACAGAGCGCACAGTTGAGTGGTAATGGACGAGGCCCACATCGCAGTGACAGGCCGAGCGAGCCGCTCACAAGCTCTCAGTGCTCACGGCTTACATAATAATACTAACATTTTATATTTCTAATAATACACGCAATATCCCAGCCGATTCATTCTGTCTGCATTTATTTTCCCATTCTTCGAGCCTTTAAAAACAGCGCGCTTGATCGATCAAATCAGATCAAATTAATCAGATTTTTTTTTACAAAATACAAATTCGGAGAATTTTTTTTTAAATTTAAACTTTAATCTGATGGAGGAGCTGATGAGCAAGTGTATGTGTCATTCAGCCTGAAGGCTATCAGAGTCAAGCAGGCCCTGCCTGCAGCTCCGCTGATAAAAAAGATTTGAATAAATAATTTCTAAAACCCACTCACCGCAGTGGATTAACTCAAAACCACGAATTAAACCCCGAGCTCAAACCTGCTTTTAATTATCATAACATATACACATTTACACGCTCTCTACAATGTTATTCGACAACATTTAACGTAATTAATCTAATTAGATGGAACTGTAACCGCAATTCAAGAGCGCACTCCTGCTCTTTGGGAAAATATTTATTGTGGAAAAAAATGTTAAAAAAAAAAAAAAAAATGTTCAAGGTGACTTTTTGCAGGCCGGATGGAAGCAGCTCGATCTGCTTTTTCTGCATGCTGGAGAAATGTGGCCTCCTTACCTGGATGGCGTTGGTGACGTTCCAGCCAGCTTCCCACGACGTGATTTTTGGTTTGTCCTCATCCAGAGAGCCCCCGGTCTTCAGAGAGGAAGGCCTCGGGCCAGTGCCGTCCCTTTGGTAGTGGCTGTCCCCGTCCAGGTCCCCCTCTCCCTCCATGGTCCCCCCTTCCTCGTCCCCTTGAAGGACATCCATCTGCATCCCTTGCCTGTAGTCGTAATCCAAGTCGTCGCATTCGGCGAAGCCCAGACCCTCCTCGTCCGTAGCGGCCTGGAAGCCCAGCCGGGCGAACACCCCGCTGACCTTGGCCTGGGATTTGTTGGACACCGTGTGGGCCGCATTGGTCAGTTTGTTGGTGAGCTTGTGTCTGATGAGGTGAGCCATCTTTATCCGGCAGAAATGCGTTCTTCAGTCGAGAAATAGATTGCGGAGTGAAGAGTGGAGACACGGACGCATGCAGGGTGGTTTTCCTCTTTACCTCCTACAGTAATATCATCCCTGCTGCTCTTTGGACGTCGTGCTGGCTGCCTGAGCGTTTCTCCTAAACCGATCAAAATCCTCCGCCGCTTGTCTTGGCTTGCTCATCCATAGTATGGTCCCACTAAAGACACCGGCATCAAAGAAGAAAGAAATCCCGCAAAATACGTCCTCACCTTGTTAGAATGGAGGATTTTGCATTTTTTCCCTCCTGTGCAATCTTCACAGTTAGAAGTCCTGTTGATGATGACAGCGCTGGAATCTGAGCAAGCACCACCCTGAGAGAGAGAGAGAGAGAGAGAGAGAGAGAGAGAGAGAGAGAGAGAGAGAGAGAGAGAGGGGGGGGGGGGGGGATGAAACGGTCACACCATTTCAAAGCAGCGTTATTTGAGAATTGGTCCTGTCATCATGCATGAATGAATGAATGAATGAATGAATGAATGAATGAATGAATGAAAAGAGGATACCCTTCACCTGCTTTCATGTTGTAATTTGTCAACAATCAGCATCCTTGATTCAAAAGATTTTTAATTTAAAAAATGTCGTGCACTGATTTGTGAATTGATTTATTGAACAATGCGTTTCCTTACATCGATTTATACCTACAGCACCGCAAAAACAAGAAAAGTGAAGGCCAGGATATCTGTGTTATTATTACGGAATATAAACAAACGAACTAATGTGCACTGATGTAATTTTAAAACACGTGACATTATCATATCATTTGTAAAATTACGCCTGCCAACTGCAGAACAACACACCTTACTACTAAAATCACACACATGCTTTATCAGCGTTTACTGTCAATTAAGCCCTTTCCTTACATAGTTATATTAAGTGATTTAAATTAGATTTATTTTTTTAAATGTCTACACAGAAATCAGAGTTTTAGTAGGAATATTAAATGCTTTAAAGCGTCTTCCATTGATTTTCTATTGCGCATTATCAGATTTTAATCGAACGAAAAGCGTAATTTATTCTAAGATGCTTGAAATCAGTGGTGAACAGAAGTCTGCTCGTTTGCATTTCACTGCGTGCACACAGATTGGAGATTTCCTGCTCATTTAGCAGCCTGATTCCAGATGAGCAGCAGGCTGTGGAGGGATGCAACTCGTTGCTGATATGATGAGCAGTGTGCAGCTGGCCTGCTGCAGCACCATGGACAGCTCCGGGAAGAACCAAACACAGGCCTGGTTTTCCTTTTCTTTCATTTCCACACAAGATCAATAAAATGAGACTTTTTATTTAATAGCGGCTGCAAATAGTGTTTCTTTTTCGTTGGCAGCATTTAAAAGTGTGCAGAGAAGAAACCATTTCGGTGGGGAGTTGCTTCTTTTCCACCTCAGCTCTAATCCCCTGGAATACGAGGCACCTCGTCCTTGCTTCTGTAATCTGCTGTGACACGGCCGAGCAAAACTGTCATCAAATTTCTGCAGTGTGCGTGCAAAATTGAAACCCACTGTGGCGGTAGAACTACGGTATAAAGACATCACTTTCTCATTTTACGCAAACAATTTTTGCGCATCGGGGCAATGAATAGCTGTCTTTTTATAACCATAACGGAAAAGTAAAAACCACCACACAAAGTAAATTATTAAGACAATATTTACATGCAGAATTGCAAGACAAAAACACACAATATGGAGGAGAGGTCTAAATTTAGAAAGCAGCCAGAGGACAGAGAAAGTTCCGCATATTTTCATGCTTGGCTTGGGCTGTTTGCCAGCTGCTGTTTGTGTGCAGGCCCGCGCAGTGTGTGTGTGTGTGTGTGTGTGTGTGTGTGTGTGTGTGTGTGTGTGTGTGTGTGTGTGTGTGTGTGTGTGTGTGTGTGTGTGTGTGTGTGTGAGTGTGTGTGTGTGTGTGTGTGTGTGTGTGTGTGTGTGTGTGTGTCATCCCTGTCTGAGGCTGCGTGCGTGCGCACGGGCCACGCTGTGTGCGGAGGACGGTAAAGAACCGGGGAGAGTCCTTGAGGCATCGCTCCCTCCCTCCCCCATCACATGCGCAAACCCCGGGCGAACGTGCGGGCGGAGGATCGGCTGCAAATGTCACACACACTACACACACACGCGCGCGAGCGCCCTGAAAGCACGCGCAGCCTTCTGAAAAATGCGCAAAAACGAATCCACGTCATGAAATGTGAATAATGTGCGGAGGATATACTTACAGGAATGTTATTTTTGCATATCTGAAGTGATTTTGAGTTTTTAAGAAAATGGTTTCCAGGCTGCTCTCCTACGTGATAGAGCAGCCTGGATTTGTGGATTCCCACAAAATGGATTTTTGCAGAACCTTTTTTTTTCTTTTAACATTGGATGCTGGGGCGACCAGTTTAGTTTCTGAGGCTGCAAAGAGAAGGATTAATTCAGCCTCCGCGCGCGCACGTGTGTGTGTGTGCAGGCCTGGAATACGGGGAGGCTTACAGCGTCGTCTAACAGCCGTGCAGTGCTGACTGGGAGCAATAATCTCTGATAGTTGCCATGGCCACCATAATTGAACAGGACGTGTGTGTGTGTATGTTGAGATTTAGGGGGGGGGGAAGAGATTTCTTTCAAATCTTTCTCTATTTCCTGTTCAAAGATTTCACAGCCTGGATAGAGACAAAAAAATAGAAAAGCATTTCAACCAATTCCTAGTCTCAGTTTTGGACTATAATTTAAAAAAAACACCTCAAACGTGAATGCACGCTTAAGGCTGCTCATTTGTATTTGACAACATGTTAAAAATCTGAAAAGGGAATCCTGATCAATTGTTTGTAAAATGCTGAAAAATCCTGATGTTATATGTAAATGAAAAGATGACAACTCACACTTCACCAATTTACCAGTATGAATTTTACTCTTTTTTTTTCATATAAATGCACATTAAAATTGTTGATGTTTCACAGCATGAAATCTGAGACCAAGTATATTATCTATAGCTAAATTATATGCAGTTTTGGAATCCTGTAAAGTGCATGTTGGTTTTGACCTTTGTACAATGCAACACCAATAAATAAGAAATCCTGACATGGTCCTGTGAAGCTGGTGTACAATTACAACAAAGCATTACTGTGAGCCAGTAGATATAGGAGAGTCAGGGAGTTGCCAATTATACGAGTGAGTTGCCAGGGAGGAGCGCCTTATAGAGGCAGTTTTTTGTTTTTTTTAATGTCAGAGGATGAACTGAGAAGCTGATGGGATGTATCACCTTTTTTTTTTTAAATACAAGAAGAAAACTTAGTGCATATGCGAGGCTAGCAAAAATCTAGCAATTGATCTCTATCTAGATAATAGCATTTGTGCTGCTTTTAACTGATGACAGTTGGTCAGGCATGCTGTCTTAGCCTCTTTATTGCAAACCAAAGACACTGCACTCACAATTATCAAAATACCACACAAGTAGCACTTTAATTTGAATTCCACCGTCTATTGTTGTTGATATGTGTACACAATCCAAAGAGAACCTGCCATGTTTTGGGGGGCTGTGATGGGCCAATATTTTCTGAGGGCTTGATTTAGTAAATGTCAGTTTAATCTAAAAAAAAACTTTAATAAGTCTCAGGCTTTAGAGAACAGCATACCAAAGAAACAAGAACAATAGTCAAAATCAACCACATACATCAGACACAGTATGAGGTACAAATACATAATATTTAGAATTTTAGAACTGTATTCTCCTTCACACATTGTCTTGTGCACGCACACACACATGAATGCATGAATAGTGACAGGTGCACAAACACATTAATCATTCTGTGGCCCAAAAAGATCTGCTGGGCTTACAGGGCCAGAGACTGAAGAGAGCAGTAGTGACAGCCCCTCTGTGTGTGTGTGTGTGTGTGTGTGTGTGTGTGTGTGTGTGTGTGTGTGTGTGTGTGTGTGTGTGTGTGTGTGTGTGTGTGTGTGTGTGTGTGTGTGTGTGTGTGTGTGTGTGTGTGTGTGTGTGTGTGTGTGTGTGTGTGTGTGTGTAGGCGTGACAGGGTGCAGAGGAGAGTCATGGAGGTTGCAGGGGGTTTCATCCACAGTGTGGCTCTGAAATATCAGAAGTGCTCAGAGTCAGAGTTGTTGTATTAAACTGAGCTTTGCACTTCCCTCCTTCATTCCTTCACACTCACACAAACACAGTTATATCTCCATCACTACGGGGGATGTTACAGTTCCCCGGTGACTTACCCTCATCAAATAACCCCAGTCCTTGTTTTTGTGACATTGTCTTTATCTCAAATCAAGTGTTGACTCAAGGTTTACTGATGTCTGAGTTCACATATATCCAAACACTTATAAAGGACTGATATGCTATGTTAATATGATAATCATTTGACAACTTGAAACTATTGAATGACACTTGAGTTAGAGTTACATCTTAAAGGTTCTCCAATGAAGCTGACACTGACAAAGAAATTGAAAAATGCAAACATTACAACACAGTAGAAATGAATGACTCATAATCATGTGCCCTCGTGACACCGACAAATGTTTCCCCTCTCAGAGTCAGACAAACAGAAATTCAGATAATATGACAGAGAATTATCTCATAGGGTGAAGGGACACACATCAACTTCCTTCATACATCATTTATACCAATTAAATGGTGTATGATTAAAAGCTAATACTAATGAAAGAGTGCATTAAGCCATTGAATGATCAATAGACATTTAAAATAACTGATTCCATCGAATTCCTTTGCTTCTCCCATTCCTCTCTGTCAGTGAGACCTAGCAGTCTGTTCATTCTTCCACAAAATGGAGGCTGCTCATCGTCACGCGTGGCACTCCCAGAGCGCTTGTAGCCTATTAGTTCCCAAGCGCCTCATCACCACTGCCTGGATGACAAGCACAACAAGCAGAGAGCCGCGAGAGCTGAGCTGTGCACGGACAGCAGCACAAAGTCACGTCCTGCCTCCTCGGAGGAATGGACACCAGTGTGTGTGTGTGTGTGTGTGTGTGTGTGTGTGTGTGTGTGTGTGTGTGTGTGTGTGTGTGTGTGTGTGTGTGTGTGTGTGTGTGTGTGTGTGTGTGTGTGTTTGAGAGGGTGAACTGACCCAGATCTGCTTATTAGCATCAGGAGGAGGGGGCGGCAGTCACTTAGAGCTTTGTGCCTGAGCAGTGAACTGTGCTCGTGCTTCAGTGACACACCATCATGCGTCGTACTGTAACCATCCCCTCAACACGCAGACACTTTTGCCTCCTTCATCCCTTTCCTCTTCTTCTCCCAAATTCTTTTTTTATTGCTGTCCAGGAAATGAAGCCATCCACACACACATTGTGTTTACTGTTACAGACACATTCTTTTAGTCCAACGAGTGGTTAAAAAAAACAAAACAAAAAAAAAATCATCGTAATGTTACAAAAACCTTGATGGAATAGCCCAAATGATATGTTTCTAAACGTATAGGACAGCATCATATACATCATATATACACTTTGTTCAGTTGTTTATTAAAAAACATTCAAATTCATATTTGCAATTTGGATTGCACATTAAAAGCCTCCACAGCAGGAGAGAGACTGCTCAGTTTTCTTGCAGCTCTGAATGAATTTATCATCCAAGCATTAGAATGTTGTCTGTCAAGATATGGAGGAGGAGGACACAGGTTAAAATCCTGCAAAAACAAAGGTAATCACTGTTTCAGAGAAGAATGCAGGCACAATAGATTTCTGTAATCGACAATCATTTAACAGGGATATGTATGCAAACCTTTATGCGTAATGACAATAACAGGGTTCTGATTCTGATTTTGATTCTGAAATATTGGGTTCCCCTATTTGAGCTTATCATTAGCGATTATGCTTGCAGCATGCAACATCTCTGAAGTCAGAAAGTGTGTGAGTTGCTCTCCAGCATGTGCACAGACTGGCTGATGTGAACAGAGGCCGACTGGGACGCACATGTGCAGGTGTCCCACATAACCAGCTGAGGCTTCACCCGGTCAGCTGAGAGTAACGGGATGGCAGACAGGGACAAATCTGGGATCACGGGGCCTGAGGGAAAACTGCTGTTTACATTGTTTTCGTTGACTGTATGTGTCGTCAAAATAACCAGTTGACCTTGAATCTGAGGTGGGGAGTGACTGCAAGAAAATGTCACTGAGGCATCAAGATGTGTTTCACTTTCTAGTATTCTATATAATGAATTGCTAATTTTAGATGTCTCATTCCATCACATTGAAACTGTAGAAACTACACAACAGAACATATTCAAATTGTATGAGCTTTATGTGAAGTGAGTTAAAAAAGCAGTTCTCAAGTGAGGACATGACATGTTGGTATTTAAATAGCAGTAAAAATATGTGTATCAACTAATATTCAATTACATGTGACTTTTTCTGCAAATGTTTACAAAAATCATTAGACATCAGCTTTCGCTTTCTCATGATGTGCAGATACTGTCTGTCTTCAAAAGAATAACATTTCTACAGTATATATTTCTGAGATTTGCTATAATAATTTAGGAATTATTACATCAATTCACAAGCATGGCAGGCTGCCGCCCTCATGTCCGCACAAGATTCAGCACGACCTCTGGTGGCGAAAAGTAGGTATGTTTTTATGTCTGTTGATTTGCTTTTACTCAAAATGTAGGAATAGTATTTATTTTTTAAAAGTCACACACACACACACACACACACACACACACACACACACACACACACACACACACACACACACACACACACACACACACACACACACACACACACACACACACACACGAGACAGGAGACAGGAGACAGGAGACAGGAGACAGGAGACAGGAGACAGGAGACAGGAGACAAGAGACAGGCCAGTACACCAGGAGACGTGGAGGGGGGCGTTTGTACAAGAAGGAAGAGGAGGAGCACTGCAGGAACCCTGCAAAATGACCTCCAGCAGGCCACGAATATGGATGTTTCTGCTCAAATGATCAGAAACAGACTCCATAAGGGTGGTATGAGGGCCCAACGTCCACAAGTGGGGCCTGTGCTTACAGCCCAACACCGTGCAGGGTGATTGGCATTTGCCAGAGAACACCAGTATTGGCAGATTTGCCATTGGCGCCCTGTGCTCTTCAAGGTTGAGAGCAGATTCACACTGAGCACTTGTGACAGATGTGACAGAGTCTGGAGACGCCATGGAGAATGTTCTGCTGCCTGCAACATCCTCCAGCATTACCGGTTTGGTGGTGAGTCAGTAATGGTGTGGGGAGGCATTTCTTTGGAAGACTGCACAGCCCTCCATGTGCTAGCCAGTGGTACCCTGACTGCCATGAGGTACCAGGATGAGATCCTCAGACCCATTGTGAGCCCAGATGCTGGTGCAGTGGACACTGGGTTCCTTCTGATGCAGGACAATACCAGGCCTCATGTGGCTGAAGTGTGTCAACAGTTCTTCCATGATGAAGGTATTGATGCTCTGGACTGGCCTGAGCATCATGTCTCGTTCTATCCATCAACCACACATTGCACCACAAACTGTTGAGGAGTTGACTGATGCTTTGATCCATGTCTGGGAAGAGATCCCTCAGGAGAACATCCGCCGTCTCATCAGGAGCATGCCCAGGCGTTGTAGGGAGGTCATACAGGCATGTGGAGGCCACACACACTACTGAGCCTCATTTTGACTAATTTCCACTTAAGTTGTTAAATCCAGACCTCCATGGGATAATGATTTAGATTTACATTGATCATTCTGTTAATGTTATTTTGTTCTCAACACATTCCACTATGTAATGCATAAAGATTCTCAAATGGAATATACCATTCATTGAGCTCGAGGATGTGTTATTTTAGTGTTCACTTCATTTGTTTGAGCAACACATACACACACACACACACACACACACACACACACACACACACACACACACACACACACACACACACACACACACACACACACACACACACACACACACACACACACACACACACACACACACGTATATATGGACCTTTTTAAAAGATTTCATAAACAAATAAAAATATAACTCAGCGTATAATATCAATATCAAGTATGTAACATCAATGTAGGCTATTTATTTTCTGGAATTGATAAGGTGAGTTTTTTTTTCATCCGCACATTTTTGAGCAGATTATATATATTTTAATTCCTTCGTTTTTATTTTTTACATTTCTGAGAATAATAAATGAATAAAATTATATGAATAAAACAGTAGGAACTTAAGATCAGACCGCCGTGGTTTCCACTCGGCGGTGTTTTGCAGCGACAGGTTTACAACATGGCTTCCACACATGCACCGGTGTGTCAGATTTTCTCCTTCCAGGACTGTAAAACGTCCCCGGACCCGCTCTTCGAGCTCCCCGCTCAGTGCCTGGGCTCCTCGTCCGCCCCGGTAGTCATCGATAACGGCTCGTTCCAGACGCGGGCCGGCTGGGCCGCTCCGGGGCCCGGATGTGACTCCCCGCGGCTGCTCTTCAGGTCGGTGGCGGCGCGTAGCAGAGGAGCCGCAAGGAGCGAGACCCAGATCGGGAACGACATCCCGAACCTGGAGCCTCTGAGGTGGCTGCTGAAGAGCCAATTCGACCGAAACGTGGTGGTGAACTTCGAGATCCAAGAGCTCATCCTCGACTATGTGTTCACTCACCTGGGCGTCGACTCTGAGGTGAGGTGACTCTGATAGAGTAACGTTTGGGTTTGATACTCGGCTGATGTAACTGGTAGACGCTAACGGATTCACACTCTTTACTTACTTACGTATAAAGATATTTGCATAAAACATGGATCTAAAAACGTGCTGACTCAACTTTTTTCTTTTGAAATCAAAAGTGCTTTATACACTTCTTTTTTAAAGGCAACTTAAACCATTTTCATTGTTAGGAATCACAGAGGCAATGATTTATGCAAATATACGCACCATAAACATTGTATTAGTCATAGTGTGATTAAGCCAATTTATTTACGAGCAACGACACAGATCATGATTCTACTCCTATCTTACTTTTGAGTCAGAAACTAAATACATTTCTCAAAAGAAAATAAAAAAGCTCCACCATCTCCCCTCTCCCCATTCATAATTTCTTCAGCAAAGTCTTCAAACACATCACAGAGATGCTGTGCAGTCTTGGTGATCCATGACTGAAGAAATCCAAAATCGAGCTTTTATGGAATGACATAACAGATGATTAAATCAGCCCAGACAGGAAGGTCCAGTCAACCTACTGTCAAACATGGTGGCAGTTTCATCATGCTGTGGAGCTGCTCCCCTGGATAGAAGTTGGAGGTTCACTGAGGACAATAAATGTTGTTACACCACAAAGGAAAGACTGACGGGCCGTTTCTAAAGCTTTAAGATTCATTCGACCAAGTTTAGTCCTGTGATATTTCCCCCTTGGTGTTTAATCTGAAATCCACTCATATTAATACTTGAATAATAAATCTATTCTTCTTTTTGACCTTTTTGCAGGGTAGTGTGCAGCATCCCATCGTGCTGACGGAGGCCCCCTGTAACCCGCTGCACTGCAGGCAGATGATGTCAGAACTGCTGTTCGAGTGCTACCAAGTCCCGTACGTCTCCTACGGCGTGGATGGCTTGTACAGTTTCTACCACAACACTGACAGGAGCCTCCAGTCATCACACACGGGCGTCATCTTGTCTTCAGGATACCACTGCTCACACATTCTGCCAGTCATCAACGGCAAGTGAGTATCAACCGAAGCCGATGAGCTCAAACTTTATATCACATTTTATTTGCATTCACTCTTTTGATCGATCCAATTTATTTCCACTTTTCATAACTGCAAACGCATAGTTTTTCTGTCCTGTGCTCAATCTGGTTTTCACACACTTCTGATTCGAGGTTGGATGCGGTGAACTGCAAGCGTGTGAATGTGGCCGGGGGCCAAGCAGCATCCTACCTACAGCGCCTCCTGCAGCTGAAATATCCTGGTCACCTGGCGGCCATCACTCTCAGCCGCATGGAGGAGCTGCTGCACGAGCACAGTTACACTGCTGTGGATTACCATGAAGGTCGGTGTGCCAGTGCAAAACATACATTCTCACAAAAATGGGGATCAGACTTGGCCTGATGGTAGTGTAGTTGTCACGGTGAGATTATCTGCAGTTCGAGTCCAGTGAGGGTCTGTTAATGGAGAATTTCTGCGATATTCCCATGTGAGTGGTTTTTTTACTTCCACAGACCAAAAACATGCTTGAATTGAGTGTGTGGGATTGTTCCTCTGTGTTTGGACTGATGATGGATCAGACATGTTGAGAATGAGGATTGTAGCAATCAATAATGTAATAACTGCTAGTAATGTAATACTTTTCAAATATGATAAGGTCAATAATGCAGTAAGTTGCTATTCATTAAATAAAATACTGAAATAGTTTTCATAACCATAATTGACATCGACTGCTGTGAAGTATATATGCTTGACTAATGAGTAGGCTGTACACAATACCTATTTCTGATAAGAAGATTGTCCAAAAACTTACAACAAATGTTTTATTTTCAAGAAATGCAGCCCTGCTCATATATTATTACAATATTGTCCACAGTTATTACTTTGTGAAGGAACCTTTTAAATGGTATTCCTAAACGTAATAACATACTTGATTATTTGCAAAATGTAATTACGATAATGGATCAAAGATCTTATTACACTATTGTAATGCAAGTTATTGCAGTTTTGGCTCGATTACATATAAAATGGCCATTATGATTATATTACTGGCAGCTTTTACTTTATTGGCCAATAACAATGGCTGATCATTGAAGGAGCTAATAGAAAAGAATCATGAATGCTCTTTTCATTTCTTTGCATTTCCTCTTGTTGCGTTCCCCTCAGAACTCGAAAAGTGGCGCAGTCCAGAGTTTTACGAGCGAGAAGTTCACCGTATTCAGCTTCCCTTCTCGGGCAAGGTGCCGGGCGGCTGTGTGAGCGTGGAGGAGAGGCAGGAGAGGCGAGCGCAGCAGCTCCGGAGGCTTCAGGAGATCAACGCTCGCCGCCGGGAGGAGAAGCTGCAGCAGGATCAGGAGCGGCTGGACAGACTTATGGCAGTGCAGGCAAGGAAGAGACCATCAGGAGTCTCCGTTTGAAGGTTCGGCACAAAGCACAGTGATGTGAGAAGTTGGGCGTGTGTGCAGGAGCTGTTGGAGGACGGCCTGTTGGATCAGTTCCACAAGAGTCTGGTGGAGCTCAACATGGACTCTGCTGAGGAGCTCCAGTCGTACATCAACAAGCTGCAGCTGGCCGTGGAGCAGAGCAGACAGAAGCTGCTGCAGGACGGTGCAGAGGGCAAGACAGAGGTTCGTCCTCCTCCACCAAGTGACCATATGATAGAGTCAGGCAGCCGTGACCGTTTGTGAACTTTATTCACACTCCAAAATGTTTTTAATCATTTTAAATCACTTTCATCAAACTGTACATTTGATATTTTATGGAGACAATGGTGTTAACAAAAACAAAAAAACTGACTGTTTAAACAAGTAAACAGTGGATTTCACAGCCTTCGTGTTTCAAGGTGAGTTCAGAGAACTGAGATATGCTAAATATATGTGAGTTAGAGAGAAAATAATAGTATTTTTACAAGGTTTTTGAGATGTGCAATAAAGTATTAGGATCTCAGAGAAAATGAAAATACAAGACAAAAGCTGAAAACTAGATATCCTGTTAAATTGCTGAAAATATATTGTTATTGTGAGATATGTATCATCACATATACTTTCTGTTAGATATACTATATCTACACATGTGATATATGATGTAGGTGTGGTTTTGCCATCGAGGGATGAACATGTTTCACTACTCGCTTCCGTTTATAAATCCCCTCTTCTACTAAATTAATTTCATTTTAACGAGGAATAAAATCTGTTTCCCTTCTCTCCTGATTAAAACTACCGTAAGTCACCTGCAGAATGGACAAAACACTCCTCTTGTAAATGAAAAATTACTTTCATTGAAGCAAAGCTTCCAACTCCCACCTGAAAGTCCAAGATCCATAATCTTGTCAACACTAAAGAGCAAATTGGGATTGAGAGCAGACTTCTTGAAATGAGGAATGTAACTTTAAACCTACAGTGTACTGCTTCCCTAGCTGTGTGAAAACATCTGAATAGTTAAAAAAAACTGAGCAGGTTTTTGTGGTTCTGTCAGATGTAGTTTAATTTAAACCCTATCTTACACAATCACACCTTCCCCTGTTTGTAATACTAAAGAGGAAACCAAGTGGTCAAACTAAACCATCCACTTTGAAGCCACCGAGCTGAAGCTTAATTGACAGGATCCAGTAAAATAATCAGGTGGCTGTGCCTGAGGGCTGTGCAGGATGTGGGCTTGTTTGCTGCAGTGGATGTAGTGGAGCTGACGGGCAGCCTGGGGGGTTTGTCGCTCTGTGCCAGGTGTCGGAGCTGGAGCAGCCGATGGACGAGGGAGACGGAGTGGGGCTGATGGATCCCGACTTCTCCGAGGACACGCTGCCAGAAAAGCCTGCTAATGTGGCTCAGGTAGAGGCACAGGGGACACGAGTACCTCACTGGCAGACATTAAGAACCTCATTAATGCTCATGGGCAATTAGCTGCTGGGGTGCTGTGTGACAAGAGTCTGTGACAAAACTTTCAGTCGAGGTTTTTAAAAAAAAAAAAAAAAAAAAGTTTTTTGCTTAATTCTGCTACTTGATCACCTGAAACTTGATGTGTGGATACTTGTCACAGTATCACGTCGGTAATGAACAGCCTTGGTTATCATCTCCAGCCGGCGTTCAACATGGCGGAGTACCACCAGCTGTTTGTGGGCACAGAGCGTCTGCGATGTCCTGAGATCCTGTTTCAACCGTCTCTGACCGGAGAGGAGCAGATGGGACTGATGGAGACGCTGCAGTACATCTTGGCCAGGTAGTAGAAGACCAGAATGCAGTTGACCTCCTTAGGTTTCTGTATTCATGCATCTCAAAATATAATTGCGTCTACACATAATTCACAAGTAGAGCAGAAAAGGCACCTTCTGAAGAGGCCCAGTCAGAGCACAGACCTGACGCCAATAGAAATGCTCTATGATGACCTCATGAAGGTATTGCTGCTAAATCAGGTAAACCCTTTATTAAGTCCACTGATTCAATGACTTTCACAGAAAAACAATGCATTTTTAAATGATTTCAACTTAATTTTATCGTTATATTACACTGTTTGCATTTGAAATGACTCAGGACTGTATTCATGATTCACTTCAGCAGTCATTTCTATTTACCTGCTTCATAACAGCCCACAACTGGAGCTTTTCTCGGCTATAATTTATCAAAAGGCCAAAGAACCGTTTGTTCTGTTCATTACATGGCAAACACAGAGGTTCAAGGTGAATTTAACAACACCAAGGGGAAAATTTGGTTTACAGCCAGCAGTAAACAAACTAAATTATTACAACGACAACATATTAAAATAGAAAAACACTCACACCCACAACTATGGATAACTTGGATAAATTAGACCAGCAAGCTTGTGTTCACATTGTGGGTGTAAGCTGTAGTACTTGAGAAAACTGATGGAAGGTAGAACATGAAAATTCCACATTGAAAGGCCCTGGAATGGAACTGAATAGTTTTTTTTTTTTAAATTTCTGAATTGTTTTATGCTGCAACCAGGTATTCTCTGGAGCAACAGGAGGCGCTGGTGAGCAACGTGTTCCTGACAGGAGGAAACATGCAGTACCCCGGGATGAAGGCGAGGGTGGAGAGGGAGCTGCTGGCCATGAGGCCCTTCCAGTCACAATTCAAGGTGCAGTGCTTTATTTCAAACCGTGCGTCAGGAAAAGATCAACAGTCTGAGGGACATGAGCAGAATTCTTCTACTAGACTTTTCAAATCGATGATCTGGTGTTAACCTCGTATGAGTGAACCGTGACTCCCTCACTGAGACTCCAGCTGTCCCTCACAGGTCAGCATGGCGTCGCGGCCGGCGGTGGATTCCTGGTACGGGGCGCGGGACTGGGCCGTGGAGCACCCGGCCGCCGGGGGGGCGGAGGGGTGGATCAGCAGACAGGACTACGAGGAAAAAGGAGGCGAGTATCTGAGCGAGCACTGTGCCTCCAACGTCTTCATTCCGATGAAGATCGCCAAACCAGTGCGGCCCACTGAGCCCGCCGTCACCGCGCAGGCATCAGCCGGAAACGCTGCTGCTGCTGCTGCTGCTGCTGCTGCTGTTCCAGCCGCCCTGACACCCCCCTCTGCTGTCGCTGCTGACGTTGCTATGGTTACATCCTAGAAATCACACTTTTGAGACTTTTGCTCTTTGGTTCAGAAGAGCTGAAAATGGAACTTTTGCTTTGTGAGTGAGGTTTCAGTCGGAGACAAATCTCTGGAACGACCAGGAGGAGGATGCTTTTGTCTTGTTTTGCGTTTCAAGAATCCATCCATCCATTTTCTACAGTTTTAACCAACTCAGGGATGCAGAAGCCAGTCGACCATCACAGGGCAAACACAGAGAGGCAGACATACTCACGCTTCTAGGAAATCTCAAAAATGAAAATGAAATATTGAGAACAAATTTACACTTTCCAAGCATGATGCTAAGAAGGTGAGAGAAATGTGGAAGAGTTAAAAATAGAGAACTCTTGAAATCTTCATTCTGTATTAAAAGTTGCACATTTGTATTTCAAACTTGTTCTCAACATTTAGATTCTTCTCTTAAAAAGCCAAATAAGGTGAAAATCATCCCTTTTTTAATCTCTTTAATGCATTAAGAACCGTCTGTGTTTGTCCTGATTATCTGTTTGTGTGTTTTTGAGTTCAGGATTTAATAAGAAAGCAACATCAAGTAAAGTAGTTTTCTTTTTGAGAGTCAGCTTGAGACACGCTGCCTAACATTTGTATGCGTTTATATGGCCTTGATATGCTTTTGAAGTTCTCAGGTGGCTGGAAAAAGTTCAGTTCACAATTCATCTTTCAACATTTCCAAGAAACCTGTGACTTTAAAAAAAAAGTATCTGTTGTAAAGAGTTATATTTTATTATGCTTGGTGAAACCATTCATATTGAATGGTGATTAATTTGTTATTGATGAATGTCTTTTTATATTAGATATTTTGTGTATTGTGTAAATACAATTGGTTAGTTTTTGTATTTTTTTAATCCATAAATTTCTACTGCTCTGAAAAAAAAAATGTTTTCTTCATGATAAACTGGGGAGAAACTCAACAGACTAATTTTCAAGAATGTTTTTATCCTTTCATCAGTTTATTTTTGCTTTATTTAACTCTGACTTTCATAAGAGTTTAGTCATCTAATATGAATTCCATGCTTTTGGACTGTGGGGGGAAAAAGAAGCCTTCACACATAGTGAGAACACGCAAGCCCTTCACAGAAAGTGGTCTTTGTTTCAAGATGATACTTAAAATCATGTCTAATAATGATCATTTCAACAATTAATGAAGCAAAGTACATTAGTTTCCTAGTGGATTGCCACCTCGGATCGATCAACTGTCCAAAACACAAATATAGTTAAATGACATCACTACACTGAGAGTGAGGCACAAGGTGGTTTATTTATATTGGATAAAGTTATAACAGTAGTTAGTTCAAAGAAAATCTACCGATTGATCAATCTAAAAAATAAAACAATGAGCAGTGGATAATCTACTAAACTGTGATTTATGTGTATATGTATTACCTTACATAGAAGTATTTGTAGAAACCTTAATGATATATCTCTTTATGTCCAGTATATCAATGACTCTATCAGCAGACCTGAATGTTTTGTGAAGACTTGCAATGTTCTGTTCTACCACTAGATGGCACACATGGACACCAAATGCAATGATTCTATATCACATAAAAGTTTTTTTTTTATTACGATAGATTTAATCTCAATTAAGGGTAAGTCACTGCTTATAGATTTTTTTCTTAAAGCTAAATGTATATTTGTCCAAACTGCTACGTGAGTCACACAGAAAAAGTCTGCATATTTCCAACAACACAAAATCCCTTGTTCTTCCTGCCAGCTGAAAAACATCTTTACCTTTATCATCTTGTTCTCTTGACAGACTCAACTGAACCATCACAAGCTGACAACATGTGACACTTTGACTCTGCACCTTCAGATGATGATTAGGAATCAATGTAAAACGCAGTCGGCTGTCTGCAGCGTGTCCACATGACATAGTTGCTCCTCAGACCTGATTATTCACCAGGCAGGCCTCGCTGTTCTAATGCTGTTATGTGGAGTTAAACTGTGGCACGAGGTTCAGCCAGTCACCCTGATTGTTCTGCTTTTACTCAAGCAGTGGTGCAGCAACAACACACACACACACACACACATAGAAAGCCTGGTTTCCACGGCAGAGCTGAAGTTGTCCTAATCAGAGTCAACACAGGCCTGACTGAGTGACTGGCTCAAATTTAACAAGAGGGATTAAAAGGAAGAAAAACAAGAAAATCTTTTATGTACAAAAGCAAGTAACCAGAATTAATTTCTATGGCGACGCTGCATTTCAACAAGGTTTTTCCTCTGCTTTTCATACATTAGACTGTGTTCTTACAACTCAAGGATGCCTTTGTGTCGCTCAAACAGGTGAATGATATTTAGAGACATTTTCTATGTTTGCTGGTACAAGACAACTGTGTTCGATTCTGGTCTGGATTAAAAGGTTTTCCGACCCCTCAACCTGGAACGAGGAGCAGAAAGACCAGAAACTATGAGAATTCCTATATTTTGAGAAAGTCAAAAACAACTGGATGATACATAGAAATGAATTCCCTCACATCCTGAGATTTCCTCTTCTTGTTCAAGTGGGGAAAAAAAAGCTTTAATCTCGGTCCGTTTTCAATGATACATCATATGTGTGCTGTCTTGCAAATTCAGAAACATTAAATGGGTGGAAGTCTCTCGTGTGCAGACTCCCAAGTGTTGCCACATGTCAGTGATGCAGAAGTCAAACTCTCTGCTCGGAGCAATAAACATCATCATTAGACGGCGTTTCTAAATCAACTGTCTACCACACTGCCTCGGCGCTTCTGGAGGAACACCATACAGATCATGTGTATTTTTAAACAAGCCTCCTCTGCATTTGGACCCTATTTGTGCCATTGAGTTGGCCGGGGTCCAATTAGGAGGATTTACGTGAGCTGCAGTGTTGTAGGTCAGCAGGTGCAGCAGACAGGGCTGAGCTCATGTCACACAGTCCTGTGTCCTGCGCAGGAGACCCAGAAATAATGACCCAGAGCTGGAGGTGTGACAGATGCTCTGTAAAGGTTTTTTTTTTTTTTTTTTTTGTCTCCTTTTTAATGGATAGAAAATCTCATTTAATTTAATTTTGTCTCAGTATAGCTGGTCAGTGTCACAAATTCTCAGTAAATGTGGGAACAGAGACGTGACATGAATCGCTGTTTTTTGACCAGTGCAGACAGAGCTTGGTGGATTCAGTGTTGGAAAAATAAAAAAGACTGTTGGCAGAGTGTCCCGTTGGCATAGTTACACGGAGTGTTGACCAGGCCAGTGTGTGTGCGTCCTACTTTGTTGTAGGCAATTGCACAATTTCTCACCGTCCTGCAGACACACAATGAATACATGAAAAAGAAGAGACAAACAAGATCATGACATTAATTTTGAATCATCCACAAGACTTCATCAGCCTCCGAGTTAAAACCACATGTCTAATATTGTTTAGTGCACCAGAAAAACAAAAAGACAGAGTTTGTTTTCCAGGTCCTGCAGTATGTGTAGTAGCACCTCCACAAATCTTTTTTGTTTTTCAAGCACATTCCTCAAATGCTCTGTCAGATTGCAATCTGAGGCATTTTGAAGTCTTTAACTACTTTTCCTCCTCAGACACTTCCTGAACTGTGTCTGCAGAGTGTCTCTAACCATCCTAAAGAGGTCATCTCTAACATTGTCATGAAGCTGTGTGGTCTGCAACAATCTTTAGGTATATTTACATGAATGCCAGAGCATCACAGTTCTTTTGTTTGCATGCTTTGCTAAATCTCCCTCTTGCAGACGATACGTTGCAAAAGTATATCCTCCCATAATAAGAAAGACCAATGAGGTTTTGTTAAATGTATTTTTGTAAATACTCCAACAAGTACACCATTACTTTAAATGTCACTTAAAAAGATGAAATAAATGAGAAATAACATTGTCGTTAAAAAAAATGGAGTTTTGTTTTTGCGTATTTCAATGAACTCTTCATCTTCAGATAAAATAATGAACTGAAATACTTCCATAGATTGATGTTTGAGGCTATCACAACAATAATCATTATCAAGTGGCCACATAGAAATAAATAAAGTCATACCCCCCAAAGAAAGTTACATTTCTTTTCCATGAGTATCAATGCCGATCAATAGAATAAACCAATATAGTGCATTTTTAGATTTAAATAGCACTTCCACAAAATGTGTTGGAGAAAGCACTCAAAAAGACACAGTTGTTGAATTCTAATAAATAGGGATCTTTTGTGTCTGCAGGTCAGATGAAGAAATACTAGCGAATGAGGTAAATTAAATTGTAAAAAATAAAATTAAATACAGGAAGTCATAAGTCAATAAAGGAAAGTCAATTGTTTATTTCTATTTAGAAGCACTGGAGATGTTTTATCCATTCATTCATCCATACATCTTCTGGACAAATATAGAGTCACTATGATTCACTGTGTGAGTTAATTGGATTAACCTGAGAAAACACCATTGACACAGGAAGAACATACAAACTTCTCAAGAAAGTCCCAACCCTGGAATCTACCTGGAGTCTTTTTGCTGTGAGACAGGGGTTCAACACACGACACCGGGGGAACGCTTTAATCTGAAACACAGTGACCTATTGTCATATAGGTCAAAAGGACATTTGAAACATTTGGTTCTCAACCAGTTTTGACTTAAACTACATACTATAACTCACTATAACTCACTATAACTCACTTCATCAATATCAGCAGTGTGATATTAATGCTGCCTTTTATTACTGATTTCCAACTAATGTCTTAACATCCTTTTGCATTATTGTTTCACTCCCCGTGCCTGTGGCCCCTCTACTTTCATGATTCTGGCTGGTGTCTTCGTCAGTCTGCTCCATAATTTTTGCTTCTCAATTTTTATTTTTGGTTCCCCTGTCAAGTCCTCGCTGTTCTACCTTGCATATGTGTTTGTTTTTGCAGGTTTTGTTACGGCCCTGTGCTTCGGGATTTTTGCCTAAACCCGTCTTAATTTGTTTGTTGGATTTCAACTGGTTACTTTGAACTTCACCTGGTGTCCTGCGTCAGAGTGAATCATTTCACTCCCACATTTTAAATCTGTGCGTCATGTGCCAGTGGGAAGCTGACGGTGCTGCTGACGTTTCAAGCAGTTTGTAGATATCTTCTGAGAAGGGTCGCCACTGGTGGATCTTCAGAGTGACTTAAACTGTACAGAGCCACATTTCACAGACACAGTGGGCTACAGTAAGTATCTTATATGGAAAATGTGGATTTGATCTTTTGACCTATGACTTTAAATCCACTGCAAGATGCTGGTTGAGATGCCAGTTGTTTTATTAACTGTATCCAGTTTTTTCTCACCTATACAGTAGTTGGTGTTGGTATCAAAACAAAGTTCAAGCTTCAAATAACAGTTTTCTATATGTATTTGAAAGGACTTCTTTCACTAGAAATGTCAAATTATCAGCTCATCACATTTCTATGTATGTGAGCAACTGCTCAAATCACAAATACAGCTATTACAAAAAGAGGATTGTGTCAAATTACCTGATGGTGCATGCTCGCAATCCGTTTCAAAAAGAATTTGAACTGTGGGGCAGAATAAGGTACAGTTATCACGTGCTTACCCAACAGGACAAAGCCACAGTTTGGAATCAAACCATTAACTTCTTATTGTGAGGTGACAGGACTAACCACTTCAACACTATGTATTTCCTTCTCTCCCTAATGCCGTATATACCCAATTGTAAAGTGTAACTCTAAAAACAAGTTTTAATCTTCAAACTGCTTTTTTAATGCTGCAAAATACTGAACTGCAGTGCAAACAAAAACAGAAACTCACGAACGTTTACACGAGCACATGCAAAGCCCCGGTCAGTCGTTATGGAGGCTCTCATAAGACGGCTCCAGGAGACCATTTGCAAAAGGTTTGCCTCACATTAGCACACACTCAAACACACACGCCGAGATATTTGACAGGACGCACCCTGGCCTGCCTCACTCTGGGATTTATTATCATCTGCAGACGCCTCGTCTGAGGCTGATGAAGTCATTATACCGAAACCTCCCGGCTCAGGTTCTGCAAATGATGGTTGTTCTTGTGCAGGACGGAAGTTGAGTGCTGTACGTGACACCTCATGCAAATTCCAGGGCTCACAGCATTTATTTAACCGATCACATGTCACTCTGAGCTGTACTCATATACTCCTTCCTCCTAAAATAATTATCATACGATGCTTGTTGAGGCTCCGGTGGAACGGACAAAAGTGTGATTTTTGCATGCTTGTAAGTCAAGCATGCAAATAATTATATTTATTCAACATTTAATGAAATTGGAGCGCAGAAAAATCTGAGATAGTGACCTTTGAGGGAAACTAAGAGACTTAGAGTGTTGATGATTGATTCAATGTGTGTTTTTACATAAGCTGATGACGATACATCAACCAAGACCTTTGGTTCTTCTGTTGCTAAGATGACCTGTAATGTTGAGCTGAAAAGCCTTAGTGTGTTGACCTCTGTTACCTGTTATAGCCAAAGTTTTATCAGAAAGAAACTCTTTTATCATCCAAATATGGTCAAACAGAAGGCTGGCACTGACATTTTAATATCTACAGCACTAAGTGCAGGTAAACTTTGTGGATTGTTATTTTAGTGTATTCATTGATTCATCATGAGTTATTTAATATTCTTGCTAAAGCATACAATTAGTTATCTATTCAACAGAAACCAGAGCACCAGTATTAATCTTTATTTTTACATTTAGAAATCTACAGAAACACCATCAAAGTAATAAAACTTTCTTCCTACATGTCCATAATAAATTAATTTCAGGTCTTAGGTTTAATTTCTTTCTATAATACTATGACGGCTGGTAATTTCACACAGTATTTGTCCAAACTGATTAAAACCAGGTTCTCCTTTTTAAGTTAAACTAATATCTCCTGTTTTTTTCTTTTTTCTTTTTCTTTAGATATTATATTATATGACTATGGATGCTATTTTAGGATTGTAAGTGGAGTATATCTTCCATGTTGAGCCCCATTTTAAAGGCCTGCAGGGTCAGATTTTCCCCTCATTTAAGAAAAACACTCCTTTTGTTGTGCAGTTACAGGTCATTATGGTGAGTTGCCATGTTTCCATCGTCAGTGTGCTCCTGGGTCTTTGAGGGAGGCTGATCGGCCTTTTGAAAAGCTCTCAAAGGGGACAAATGTGATCACAGAGTGTCCCGAACTTGAGCTGCAAAGATAATCAACCCAGTAAATGATGTAATCAACCAAAAGAGTTTTGTTTTGTTTTTTTAAACGTGTATTCCACATGAATTACTTTCTCACTGAACATTTAAGTTTGTAACTTGGGACCTAGAAATGAATAAGTATTCAGAGACTCACTCCTGTGTTTTGTAACTGATAGTTCCCATGGGGACGCAGTGTTTGTATACTTTTCCATTTCCTCTTGTGAGCTCCCCAGAAGACCCAAAGTCTTCAAACTCAGATGGAAATGATGGAGAGTAAGTCCTCTACGGGAGGCCGTCATAGAACTTCCGATCAAACACTCTGATAGGAACGTCAAATGTGTCCAATCTGGATATTTAATGAACATTTTTTAAAAAGAATTAGGTTTTACCATTTGGCTTCTTGCTGTTATGCAGTTTCCAGCACAGCGCAATTAGCCAACAAGGGACCAGCAGCAGCCGTAATCAGATGTAAATGACCTCTTTCTCTTTCTCCTCCTCCTCCCCCTCTCTCCACATGCACTGAGCAACAGGTCTAAATCCTGACTGTGCAAAGCTTGTTGCTCTTGATAACAAGGGCCTGAAACACCAACTCTGAGCTACTTTGTTTCATGTACTGAATCTAAACTTTGGAAACAGGAGCAATTATGATTCGGACGGCCATAGAGCATGCCAAGAAGCACCCCGGGGTGAGTTATCTCTTCTTCAGAGTTAATTTCTTTTCTTCTCTGAATAGTTTCATGCTTTTGACCACTATTCAAATCCTCACTGTTTTTGTGTCTGGTTAATATCCTGATATTAATCTCTTTTATCTCCATGTTCATGACTTTTACATAAAAGAAAACACATATAAACAAAATAAAATAATTTCCTTTCTGGCAATTGTGGTGCTTTTAATAGTGTGTTGGGATTTCTATCTAAAAAAAGAAAATCCTACAAGGTATATAGATCAACCTTTTTTTTTTTTTTTTTTTTTTTTTTTTTATGTTTTTATATTTCAGTTAAAGAAATGCACTAGCACCTGGTTGAGTTTTTAATACTGATTTCATCTGGGCTTGTATTTGTATCAAACCTACAAACCAGAAGTCTAATTCACTGTGGATGTCAAACATAACATAATAAATGTATTCAAAGTGAATCATAATTGAGCAGCATCTGAAGCTGGAACATACTTAATAGTAACTGAGATCTAGAAGAAAGGATAGGATCAAATAAGCTTTGCTTCTTCCTTTTCAGACATGATTATTGTTTGTCTGCAAGTGTGATACGAATGGGTTTATATACAGTATTCAGCAATATGGGTACACAATGCATGAGCTGTGTTTATATATATGTACATATGTTAAAAAATAACAATACAAATGATAATTACATCAGACATTCATCTGTACATAAAAAAGCTTTGCAGTCTCTGCATAGTGTTCTTATAGTGTTGGAAAATTATCAGAAGTCTAATTTTGTCCCATCTAATCTCATCCAAGCTTTAACTCAGTAGGTGGAATTGCTCCATTAGTGGCTCGTTTTGAAATCCAGCCAACTAGAGTGTGTGTGTGAGTGTGGGGGGGGGGGGGGGGGGGGGGGGGGGGGGGACATCAAAAACCCATCCATGACTTCTACAAAGCTTTCACATCTGAACCAGCAAAATCTCAGCACTTAAGAAGGGAGCCGATGGAATAAAACACATTTAAAAATATGAGTTGTTCCCACAGGGGAGGAGATTATTTCAGGGGTTTTTTTCTTAAAGCCAGCTCTGCTGTCAGAGAGAGAAGTGACAGAGTTTTAGCTTCTTGTCACTGTCTTCCCAGGAGAGAGAGAGAGAGAGAGAGAGAGAGAGAGAGAGAGAGAGAGAGAGAGAGAGAGAGAGAGAGAGAGAGAGAGAGGCAACCAGTGTGAGACTCTACCAGAGCTCCTTGATGTGGTCCATCATAGTGACAGACTGATACGCTGGGAGAGACTGAGGGAGAAGAACTGCAGGGAGCAAATCCCTGAGAGACTCTATGAACCTCCTTGATCAAGTTACTGCAGGCAGAGACAGAGACAGGCAGAGACAGAGACAGACAGAGACAGTCAGAGACAGAGAACAAATGTTACAGAGTCCAAAAGTTAAAGTCCTTGAAATCAGAGATTACATGAAGAAAACATGTTCATGTGGCTGATTGGTTAATCTATTTTGCTCGTAGGTGGCAATGTGAGCGTCTCTGCCTGTCTCTGCCTGTCTCTGTCTGTCTCTGTCTGTCTCTGTCTGTTTGACCTTCGGCCACAGTCAGCTGAGATTGTGTGGAGATGGATAGAATGGTAAAAATAAAATCATTACAGCTAATCAAGATAATAAAGACAGACGGACAAGTGGCTGCAGCACTAAGGAGTTACTTTCAATCTTTAACCGTTCACAGTGCAAGTGACCTCTGTAACGTAATCTAATAATCCCACAATGATGGAAATTATATAATCACATGATTGAATTGTTTTCTTAAACAGTGAGATAGATGCTGGTGGTGGTGTTTTTTCACACCCTTGCTCATGACATCTTTTCCTTTAAGTCATTTCACCTGATTGAACATGGAAATGTAATAAACTATATAAAAAAGAAAATCAATATAAATTAAAACCCTCGTTTTATATATAAAAGGCGTGGACGTTTTCAGGAATTACGACCTATGTTTTTAGGAAGTCATTTTGAGTGAGCATTTTGTTACAAAACTGTGTTAGCTACTTAAAAATGAGTTTGTTGGATCTTCACTGGTCCTGCCCTTCAGCTGAAAGGGCTTCAGGGGAGGGACTGCACTGAAAATGTTTTTTGGGTGGAACTTATCTTATCCCTGCTTGCTCACCGGGCTATATCTTTTAACACAGCTTGTATTTCACCCTATGAAGAGCTGAACTGTAGAAAAAGATTTGAGACGACTCGTGTGTAGCCCTTTATTGAAGTCTGTATATGACCCGTCTCCGCTTGCTGCAAGGTTTTTATTAAAATACCTTTTGAAACTTTTCACTTGCTTTCAGTTTGATCTTTTTGAATTTTGTCTACTGATGTTAAACTAGCAACTTTCCTGACACATTTTTATTTTGTAAATAAGCCATTAGGGCTCCGGTCTGTGCTGCATGTGAAGCCATGCATCATTTTGAGGGCGAAATGGTGAAATATGCACGTCAGGATTTTTATGCCAACATTAAATTGCTGAAATGTCCTTCCATTACTCTCTGCAGTGTGTGTATTTTTATTGAATGTTAACAGAGGCTGTGACCAAAACTCTTCATAACATGTGTGTGAAAGTAAACAACAACTCTACCGCTGAATATGGTTGCAGAGGACTGGAGCGTATCCCAGTGTGTGTGTTGGTCATGTGGTCAGTCCATCACAGGAAAACACACATACTGATGGTCACTATGCCTCCTATGAGCTTGTAAGAAGAACTATTGTGCCATCTGGCCTGGCACAAGGAGCAACTGCTGTTTCAGTGAGGGCTCAGACACTGTGGAAAATATGACAAAAATCAAAGTATCATCTGTGGAGAATGCCACAAAATATATAAAGCATTTAAATATTGGTGAAAACTGTTTATTTTGCTGATAAATATGGATCCATTATGTCACAGTTGTAAAATATACCAAACAATTAACATGAAACAATCCATCATTCTGGTTTGTAAAGAAAAAGAAGAGACTAATGCCTTGAAATCAATAAATTGAAATTAATTATTGATGTAGAATAAAAAGTGAATAAACTAGCTGAGACTCATGCTCGGGCACTTGTCATGTCACACACACACACACACACACACACACACACACACACACACACACACACACACACACACACACACACACACACACACACACACACACACACACACACACACACACTTCACAGGGCAGTGAGGCAGCAGGTTCCCTGGGATGACGAAGGATGACGGAGTGGAAGCAGGTTAATCCTCAGAGCCGGTCCGATCCCGTCTGTCCCACCAGCTTTAAGTGTCAAAGATTTCTCAGAAATAGTGTGAATGCATAATAAGAACCATTCCACAGTGTGCTGCTGTAAAACAGGTTGAGAGAAATGCCATGAACAACAATTCACTGTAATAAAGTATATGAAACTGCAAAGGTAATTTTACTTAAGAGTACTCTCACACCACTGCTAAAACATGTTGCATTCTGATATTGATGCTGATGTTACATTTGAAGTATTATTGAGAAGTACTGTTTTGCCAAACCTCAGTAAAGCCTACATTTTTACAGTTTTGATTTGATTAAGTTCATCTTTGTAAATGGAGCTAATTCACATGAAAACAAGCGACCAATCAGTTAAACTAACACAGCATTATGGAGATACGCCTTGGGCCTTTTTATACTTGGAAAGTTGGATCTGAGGCCAAAAAGGTGAATAATTCACACTTTGAAAAGAACAGGATATATTTCCCTATGTCAGCTTCAATGTTTTTCAGATGATGGTGCCTTTTAATGTACAAAAAAATATACTTTCTCTAAATAACTGTGTGATTTTATTGGCCTGAAATAATTCTGATCATTAGTCAAAAAGGTAGATTTATATTTTTGGGTCCTTAAATTCTTAGAGATGTTAGAAGTCCTGAGTTTGAAGCCAATTAAATCTGATGCTTGTCCACCATGACAACAGCTGTTACTTTGGTTTTCAGCCCGCAAATTAGGATGTTCTTCATTATTTCTTTCTACAGTTTCAGTGGAGGTGAAATGTGATTGTATGAATGCAACACCGGAGATCTGTCTGTCTTTGAAGTAGTTTGGAAACTGCTCAGAGCAAATTACGATACAATGATTACAAACCAGAAAAGAACGAGGAGACAGTAAGATTTAGAGCAAGTGTAAAAAACCAGAGCCGGGCAAAGATTAAAGTCTAGAACAAACACAACTTTGCCTGTGAGAGATCAGCTTTAAATCCCTCTAACATGTACAACACAGTAAGTAATCCAATTAACCTGCATAAAATTGACTCATCCTCACACAGTGATACTAGCACTTTCACTAAGGACACGTCTGCAGGGTGGAATGCACAAGAAATTCACTCACTGCACAAAAATCTAACGCCACTTCATTTCAAGTCTTAATTTTTTTATTCTGTTATAGTCAGATTACAGAGGCTCGATATCTACATGTCTCCTCATGCTGGTCTTATTAAAAAAAAACAACAACAACCCTTCATTCACTTTTTCAAACAAATCTTCCACCTGGTGTGTTGAAGTCAACACAGCTGGAAATAGACAAGGCGATACACACACCATAGACTTTAGGATTCACTGCAAACTCACGTTTAAATTCCATCTCTCCATAACGTTCCTCTCTACAGCTCATCCCTCAGTTCTTCTTCATCTGCCTGGGAATGGGCGGAGCTTCCCTATACCTGATCCGATTGGCCAAAGGACCCCATGTGACGTAAGGCCCTTCATCCATCCATCCATCCATCCATCCATCCATCCATCCATCCATCCATCCATCCAATACTGTCAGTGTGATTGTTAGTAAAACAGTAGACGTTTAGGTTTAGTGATCATCTGCAGCTGTTTGTTCTTAAAGTTTTATCACATTTTGTCATTAACCTTTTTTGAAACAAGTCAACCTGCACATACTAACCACAGGCCTCAGTGTATTTCTCCATGTTAAAACAGCTTTTCATGAGTCATCTTGATCACTACACCCAACCGAGCAAGAATGTGTTTCTTTTATATTGCATAAACTTCCCATCACTCCTAATCTCTAATTAATTTGTTTTTAAACTTTATCTTTCAACTATGCAAAGATATTTTATGATTGGGACAACAGAGATCCCAGCATGGCTGTTCCTGTCAGTTGGACTTCCTCCTCTCCTGCTGCGCAAAATGTGTTGATTTGTTGAGGTGCACAACAGGAGAAAAGCCCTGACATACGCTGAGTTTTATCTTGAGTCTTGATTTATTGATTGATCATTATACAATTATGTGTGTGGGTTTTTGTGTTTAGCTGGAACAAGACAGCAAATCCTGAACCCTGGAATAAACTTGACCCCACATACCAGTACAAGGTAACCCCTCACATGTTGTCAGATCTGCTTTTGAGATGAACTACGCTGTCTTAACAGAAGCATCACTCTTCATCCACAGTTTATGGCGATCAACACGGACTACAAAAACCTGAAGAAGGATGGACCGGAGTTCTGAATCCAACAAAAAATAAGTTTCACACAACAGCCTGACATAGGGTCAGATTCTTTCCCCTCCTGCCCTCACTGATGCTCCCTCTGCAGGCGGTGTGTGATCTGTAAATACCACCCAGCGTGTGTCTGAGCCTGTGTGATGTCCACAACATTGCTGGTTACAGTGATAAAGAATTGCAAGCGAATCAGCCCTGAGTGTGCATACATGTATGTATGCTGAAAAGCAGCACCTTTATAGAAACACACAAAATGAAATGAGACTTCTGCTGTATCAGGAAGAAAGATGGCAATACTCTCCTGGGTGAAGAGGAAAGTGCAGCAGGAAATCTCACACATTTTAAGCATGTATCCAGAAAGATTTGGTTGAAATTGTGTAGAATAAACTACAAATTGGCAAACAAAATGTTACACTATGTTCTGACTGCACACTTTTCAGACTATGGCTTAAATCTGTTGTGCTGCATTAAAACTACGCCGACTGAAGTCCACGTATTTCTTCATAGCTGTCACATGATTCTAAGTTTAGCAGCCACTAAATTCAGCAATATCAGTGCAAGTTATGGAGGAAAAGTGGTGATGCATTAACGAGGCTGCGTTCTCTCAATAAACAACCTGCCTGATTCAAGCCTGGAGGACTGATGTGTTTTATCTCACACACACACACACACACACACACACACACACACACACACACACACACACACACACACACACACACACACACACACACACACACACACACACACACCAGGTGAGAAACACCGGCAGAACGCTCGCTCAGATACAGATCTTTTTTCCACTCTCTACAAACCATCTCAGTCAGTGACTCTGATGGAAAAGATCCATCTGTTGGCAGCACAGCTGTCACTCTGCAGCCTGATCACTGCTCCTTCAACTGCTTTAAATGTGTGCAGCTGCTTTTATTTATGTCTCTAGCTGTGTGTGTGTGTGTGTGTGTGTGTGTGTGTGTGTGTGTGTGCGTGTGTGTGTGTGTGTGTGTGTGTGTGTGTGTGTGTGTGTGTGTGTGTGTGTGTGTGTGTGTGTGTGTGTGTGTGTGTGTGTGTGTGTGTGTGTGTGGGTGTGTGTGTGTGTGTGTGTGAGGCAGCGGTGAGTCTTTGATCAACAGTGGCAGGATGCTGAACAGTCCCCTCTGTGAGGCTCAGATGTTTGACAGCGGGATAAACAGTGTTCAACCTGAGCACACATCGCTGATATATCACATTAATAGATTACATCATTTATTAACAACACATAGCCCGATATATACATCATATAAATTCACACACACACACACACACACACACACCCACGCACGCACACACGCACACACACACATCCATGTTACATTTTTTTCTCATGAACCCAAATACATGCATTCATTTCTGTTATTCATAACACAAGGGGATGAACTTGCTAATAACTTTCTTTCTGGCCGAGGGAATCAGATTTGCTACACATGCAGTGTTTTCAGTTATTCCTTTATTTAAAATGGCAACAGAGTTAACACAAACAGCCAAAAATAGTCAAAAACAGTCATTTATCCTTAACTGTATGATAACAGATGACTGTATATAACATTAATATTTGCCTGTATCCATAATACCTGTGTGGTTTTACCATCAGAATTGATGTCTATGAGTTTTCTGTTGCATGTTTGTAACTTATTTCTGCTGTTTCGTTGCTGCTTCTTCTTATTGCAAAAGGTTTATAAATGCGATCCTTTCAAGAAGCACTAACATCCAGATAACAGAGTGTTTTTCTCCAACTCACCGAAGCTGAATCAGTGAGATCAACACTGTATTGACAGCTCAGCTAATGTGTCACTGCAGCGTCACAATAACACAACTGAGCGTCCTAAATGACAGATAGTTAAAGGAATAAAAGAGCTACATCCCGGAGTAACTTGCGTTGTTGTATTTGCACAAGTAATAAAATTACTATACTGCTAAAAGAAATATGATCACATTTCAGAAACATGTATGATGTGGACAGATGTTATTTGATTCAGACTCTCTCTCTCTCTCTCTCCCCCCCACTCTCTCTCTCTCTCTCTCTCTCTCTGAACGTGGAAGTTTACGACTGTTTTATTTTCATCCTGTGCAGCCTGTCGACCATCCTCAAGAAACTCCATCACTAATTCAAATGGATAAAAAAACATTTGTTTTTTTAAATCACATTTTTCTCTGTGAATTTCTCAGCTTTGTCAGGTGAAGGTGAGACTATTTTTCATTCTTTTATCAGGAACTTCAGAGCTCTCCTTCAGCTCTATGAGTTTCCATTCATCTCTGAGTGAAGTGTGTTTTCTCCCTGCGACATAACCAAAAGCTGATGGGAGAACAAAGTATTGTGATCACCTCCTCCTCCTGCGGCGCACCCAGAGGATGAGGAGATGGCTGGTGACCTCTGGTGATGAAACACAAGGGGTTGAAGGATTTCCCTGAAGGATTCCTTTGGAGGAAAATCACTGGAGTGGTCAGGTCATGAGAAAGAGTACACAGTATTTATTTGCATTGTGACGCTCCATGTGCGTGTGTTTGTGGACCCATGGGTTTGTTTGTGTGCCTTTTCTGACAACCGAGCTGAGAACATCTCCGACCTCTGAACTGTGAGTCAACTGCTCGGCCTCTGACGGGGGGACACATTCCTCTGGCGGAGACTAAACACACACATTTGGACTGAAAATTGGAAAGAGCGCAAAAGACTGAGCGACGAACAAAGATGTCTGCCTCCAAACAAAAGATCAAATAAATATTAAACGCTCCAATAAGCAGCAGCAGAACTTCATGTTCAGAGCTCGTCCGCGCTGCTTTATGAAGCGCTTTGTGTCTGTTTTCCCTCCACAGAATTGAGAATAAAAACACCAGAATAAAACAACAAAGGTTATAATTTCATTCGAGTGAAAGAAATAGGAAACCAGCTCTCTTTTTAATGTGCGTGAACGTGAAGATTTGACTGCAAGAAGGGAAACTCTTTCAATAAACTGAGAAATTCTGAACTTTACTTTGAAATAACTCAAAGTCTTCTGAAGCTTCCTAACACTCACGTCCTCTCTTGTTTGTTTTGAACTTTGTTATTATAATTTCTCCACACAAAGAAACACTTTCACCCCCCCAAAAATACCCTGAGCAAACTTGTCCTGGATGGGATCAATTGCACAAATGTCTCATGTGTTTCTGTTTGTTTGCAACGGGGAGAGTCTGGTTATCAGCTGCCTTTCAAAGTAGTAACATGTCATATAAAATAAAGTCAATAAACATTTCAAAGGTGGACAATTTGAGTGGAAACAACAAATCAGTGTTAGTGTCCAGAAAACTGCATTTTTTTTTCAGTTACAAGAAGTTGACAGAGACAGGAAATGACCAGAGGAAATTCCAGGAGCTTAACTGGGTTCAGTGTTTGTGAACCAGAGGAGACCCCCCCCCCCCCCCCCACCCCCCCACCCCCCCCACCCCCCCCCACCCCCCCACCCCCGGACTCTCCGCCCTCTTACTTAACCATTAACTTAGTCAAGTTGCCTTTACAGCAAAACAACAGGGAATTTGTGCAATATTCAAGAAGTGAGAGAAACTTTCCAATCCAGTGTTTATTGCAGTTACAAAGAGCTACCATATCTGCGTACATACATGAAGGTGCAGAAGCTGGCAGAATTTTAACACACATACAAATGAACCTGCCTGCAAAGCGCAGCTGCTCTGAGCTTCCCAGGATGGGACAAAGCCGAACGTCGATAAGCGCTCTAAAACAGGATTAGTGACAAAGTGCCACAATACCTTTAGAAACGGCTCCTCTCAGCAGTCAAAACAGCAAAATTCCTTCCTCAGAAGTGGAAATGTCTTTGAGAAAATACAGCTGCACCGAAACCACCAGACAACCTACGTTACTGTGCCACATCATGCTCATATTTTTCTATGAAATCCCTTCTCTATTGGAAATGATCATCATTGTCAACCCCATAAGGAATCAGAGCGCAAAAAATGTATTCTCAATAGTAGGTACAGTACATCTGAATATAGTTCAGTTGTTTGTTTTTTAATCAATGAATTTTAATACCACTTCTGGAAGTATTAACCCTTATATCAGTGGTGTTGAACATACAAGCAAGCAACCATTTTGCTGGTGAAATGACATAATCATTAAATCTATACTGTGTGAGGGAGTTTGTGTAAAAGTGCACAATAAGTCTGAAGAGAATCACTTTGCACTCTGTTATTAAACGAACCTAATCATACATTATTTTCCCCTTGGGAAAATTCCTTTTTCTGAATTGACCTGTCCTATTTCTAGGATGCGGTGGGCAGCCACGTTATGGAGCTCCGGGGAGCCGATGAGGGTTGAGGGTCTTGCTGAAGAAGCCACAGTGGTGACCAGTCTGCTGTGGGAATCGAACTTTAGAGCCTCCAATCCCAAGTCTGCTATTCTTGTCTGTAGGCCACCACTGCCCGCATCTTTTATTTCACTGGATTGTTTCGTGGGACTGAAGTAAAATGAGATGAGATGACACTCCCATGTTTAAAAAGCAGCAATAACACATTTGTGACCATGAAAGTAAACATGCTCTCTGCATGTCGTATGATTAGAGCTGTTGAAAAGTACCAAATGTTCAAAATGTTTTACTTTGGAGCTTCAAAACGCTTTCAAATCGAATACATTTGGCACTGGATTTCTGTGAAAATGACAAATAACGTTGATTTCATCATATTTTCTGTGACTGCCATCATTCTAACCTTGGTTTAGAAGAAATGTGGAGGACAGCAACAAAAGTCACTTTCCTGATGAAGAGTTAAGGCACATAAATAACTTGAATGAGTGTTTATAAACACTTAAATATGTATTTATCAGTTTTTTAACTGCGGGAATGGAAATATTAGCGATAGTTCGATTCATTAATAGAGTTTTCAGTAAGGTTATCAAGTTTATGTGAAAAGTTAAAACAGCTTCACAAAACACTTTTTGTGTTTTTACAACTTATCCTTTTCATTATAGGTGAGATTATCCAGCAGCCTCTACTTCTGTATACTTAAGAAGAAAAATGTTGCTTCTTATAGAAAATAGAGCTTGAAATGTTGCTTTGAATAACCTCGAAATGCTAAATGTTATAATACTTAAACGTTTCAATGATAATGCAAAGCTATTGTCATTAAAAAGTGACTAACATGTCATCATATAATGAATATAAGTTATTTTGTTTTATGCATTTATTTGCATTGGCTTTATCATCGGTGTTATATACCTTTCATTTGTTATTTGAATGGTTAATGTAAAATTATTGCAGAAATGAGCAGTAACAGTAACTAAACTCTAAACATACACAGCAGCCCTTATCACTCCAGGAGTAATTTCACTTTCAGAGGGGGTCTTGCAGAAATGAAAGGTGCACTGTCTTTCTGCTTGTTGCTTTCAGTGGTCAGTGAATCCAGGCATGGGGAAGGGCCTGGCAAAGAGCTCCACCCTCTGGCGGAGCTCTGCGATGCGTGACACCGTCTCAGGGTCCTCCAACAAGAAGGATTTAAAGCTCGCCAGGTTCCCTGGCGATAGATGGACAAGCGTAAGAAATCATGTGGTCTGTGGCTTCAAGCAGGTCTGCATTGTTCTCACTGGGTAAAAGAAATCACGAGCTTACACAAAAACTGTGAAAAACAACAACTCCTCACCTGTTTTTCTCTTCACATCCAGTGCGATCTGAATCCCTTCATCAATAAAGTCCACTACTTTTTCAAAATCTGCCTCCTTAAGCTGGCGAGAGGTCAGAGCAGGAGCTCCTGTGAGAGGGACCAAGAGAGAACAACCATCACATCACTTTTCAAGTGTATCGCTGATGACAAAGGTCATAAACATCCATCCATCCATCCATCCATCCATCCATCCATCCATCCATCCATCCATCCATCCATCCATCCATCCATCCATCCATCCATCCGTACCAAGTCTGAGTCCTCCTGGGGTGAGGGCGCTCTTGTCTCCAGGACAGGTGTTCTTGTTGGCGGTTATGTAAACCAGCTCCAGGACCCTCTCAGCTCGAGCACCATCCATCCCACAGGGTCGTAGGTCAACCAGGACCAGGTGGTTGTCTGTTCCACCTGAAAAGAGGAAGAAGGAGAAAGAAATTGACTTTGTACATTTACTTGTTCTATTTTGTTTAGGATAAACTTTGATTCATCCATTGATCCATCTATCTTCTATTCCCATTTAACTGACTCAGGGACTTGGCTGTCCTGTGGCTAATGTTTTGGAAGATGAAATAAATCACCATTTCCGCTTCATTCTCTCTTTAGTCCCTAATGCAGGCCATGATGAATATTCTCCTTCATTCCCCAAACCCTAATATTGGCTTTCTCCATTCAGCTGTCAAGTGAAGGTTAAGTGAACGTTTCCAAAGTGAGAATGCAAATGAAGCTCAAGTGAATGAAACATGATCGTATTGCATCAGCTACTGGTAGAAAATCCAGACCTCATTCTTGCATATCTTATACGTATGTGTTCATGTATTCTTTAAACCAATGGAACTCATAGAGCAGTAATTACCTGAAACCAGAGTATAGCCTTTCTTCAGCAGGGCATTGGCCATGGCTTTGGTGTTTAACAGCACCTGAGCGATGTACTGTTTGAACATGGGAGTCGAAGCCTGCAGAGACACACATGCAACATGAAAGAGAAAGAATATATTCAATCCCTATCTCTGCTACTGAACGGCATGTATGGTCAACATTCAAATGAAGGATATTTAAAGAAATATAATGCAGGAAGTCAGGACCTGTCTGAGGGCGACGGCCACCCCAGCTATTGCGTGGTTGTGAGGTCCTCCCTGAAGTGATGGGAAAACGGCAAAGTTGACACGGTCCTCCAGGTCGTACAGCACCTCACGACCTTTCTTGTCCACAGACCGCACACCTTTCCGGAAAAAGATCAGGCCAGCTCTGCGGGATGGAGTGGAGGGGAGTCAAACACACAACATGAAGTCCATCCTTTCATCTTCCATACAGGACGGCTGTAGCGCATTCAGATTGACTAAAGGTGGATTCAGGATAGATCCTGGACAGATGGACAGTCCATCACATGGTGAATACAGAGAGACACACAATTACACACACTCAAATCAACATTTTTAACACATGTATTTTAGACTGTAGGATGAAACCAGAACACTCCCACTACTCTGCCATGTGCCCTGCTATTTTCTTTTATGAGTCGTTTTTTCTAAGTCTTACATTTTTCACATTCACAATTTACATCATGTGACATACTTTGGGATTTTAAAATCATAAGTCAGTCCCGAAAGCACAAATGTTTTGAATTACTATGAAAATGTTGAACATGCCCACCATTATTTATACTTAATTACTACTTCTTAGTACCTTGTTCACCTCTGGCAGCAGACAAACACCTGAGGTGACTGCTGAACTCACTGGTCTGTGAAAAGTAAAATGACTAAATAAAATTGCCTCAGTGTCCAGTTCCTCACCTTGCTCCTCGCAGAGACTTATGGGTGGTGGATGTGACCAAGTCAGCGTGCTCAAAAGGAGAGGGAACAGCTCCTGCTGCCACCAGGCCGCTGATATGAGCCATGTCTGCCAGCAGGTAGGCGTTAAGCTCCACACACAGCTGAAACACACAGTCACAGGAGGAATTTAATACTGTACATGCTTAACTCAACTTCTTTGTTTTTTAATTAGGCTTGAAAGCATGAGGTATGCTGATTTTTAGTCTCATTTTCTAAGAAGACACACCTTCTTCATGCGAGCGTAGTCTATCAGGCGAGCATAGGCGCTGGTTCCTGCTATGATGAGTCTGGGTCTGAAGAGATGGGCTGTCTTCTCCAGCTGGTCGTAGTCGATCAGTCCTGTTTGAGGCTGAATGAAGGCAACAAGAATCAAAAAGAGTTTTAGGACAGTTTAAAAAAAAAGGTGGTTTGGACCTTCTGGTGTATAAGATACTCACATTCAGCTTGTAGGGCATCGACTCAAAGTAAATCGAGGTTGCTGAGATTCTCTTAGTGTCTGTCATGTAGCCGTGGGTGAGGCTGGGAAATTAGATATTAGATCAAACAACTGACCAATTCACTGATTCATCCATCCATCCATCCATCCATCCATCCATCCATCCATCCATCCATCCATCCATCCATCCATCCACCCATCCATCCATCCATCCATGCATGCATACATACATACATACATACATACATACATACATACATACATACATACATACATACGTTAAAAAAAAGAGAAAAAAGCAAATATAGAAATATTTAGAAAAAATGACAGATATTCAGCATGACAAGATTCTAAATACAAAATTTCTACATACAAGACAGACTAATATTTAAACAAAATGAAAATTTTCTGTATTAATCAGCTCTCATTTGCATGATATGGAAGATTTCTACCATAATCATATCTCTCACATTTATGAAAATACAGCTCACCATCACAAAAGGTATAAATACATCTGTGCGGTTTGCATTCAGTCTTTTAAAACACATCCTACTAATGTACTATTTCCATTTCCTACTGTTGTGCACATGTAGTTCAACTGAAAACGTGTTCACCTCAAAGCGGTGGCATCATCTGACAACTCCAGACAGTGAGACTTACATTTTGTCATTTTCATTAATGCCTTTTGATGCTAAGTCCTTAAAATAACATCCGTTTTCATGTGGGAATATGTCCAAGCCCCACAGGCAAAAATCTGACCATTTCATGGCACATTTAACAGAACTGAGCACCTAATAATGAAATAAATGTCAGATAATGTCATAACATAAATCTGAATAAACACATTAAATGAGATTATGTGGAAAGTCTTTAAAGAGCCAGGATTGGGGGAAAAAAGTGTGGCTTTTCTATGAGTGTGTGACAGATGTCATTGCTGTTTTATGTTTTCTTCATTGACAACGTGGCCCTGCAGGCCATTAAAACTGGGAATACAAGTCTTTGGCTCAAACATTTTGTAAAACATTGACTCACTGCCCTCCATCAGGCAGGTCCAGGCCCATGATGCGGTCATGAGGCTGCAGCACTGATGTGTAGGCTGCAAAATTAGCCGGAGAGCCGGAGTACGGCTGGACATTGACGCCCCACAGATTTGGATCCAGGTTGAAGGCAGTTAGTGCTCGACTCTGGCACAGCGTCTCTATCTGGTCTACAACCTCGGTACCACCATAATACCTGGGAAAGAGAAAAACAGATATTTAATTATAACATATTAGATCAAGACACATTGAATCAGATTCTATGTTTGATTATCGCATCACACTCAATGCAAATAATAAAGTATCTTACAAAACCTTATTGATCAGAACCTATTACATTTTATTTGGTTAAGGTGAAAAATTAATTCTGGCACATCACATTATAACATTTGTTGTATCATATTTTATTCGATCGTTTTTTTTTTACTACTATAGAGAATAGCTAGAAAGTGACATTGACATATACCTGTTGTCTCAAACCTGCTTCCCCGACATTTTTAAAATGAGATGTTTGGGCTCATCCAGGTACTTTTCTATGATCGTGGTCACATGTTAGTGCATCAATAGAATTGGTACCTTTGTCTTGGGTATCCCTCTGAGTATTTGTTGTTCAGACAGGAGCCCTGGGCCTCCAGTGCTGCACGGCTGCAAAAATTCTGACAGGACAAACATACAGTGTCAAGATCTACACACTTACATTTTTTTTAAACCACATTTCTATATTCGGAATACTGCCACCCTCCATCTGTAACCTTCACTTACCTGGAGAAGAATGACTGAGCACACTGGGAATAACTTCAGTTTAAGCTTGTCTTCTGTAGTGTGCATTTACTTGATGTATAGCATAAGTATTCTTCTTTTATTACATTGGGTTTTTCCCTTGTAAAGGGGTTTTGAGAAGACAATGTTGTACTTGGCACTTTATAAAATGTAATTAACACATGATTCTTATTGTTATTCTTATTAATAATAATCTTTATTTAACCAATTTATGAAGAAAGAAAATGCCATTGCAACCATCCTTAATTTGATGTGTACTTGAGGTGTAAATATAACAAAATGTTCATTGCGGCTCCTATCAACATATTAGCATATTAGAGATACTGTAGTCATACTGGGGGACAAATATAGAAGACTCTAAGTAGTTCTGAGTCCCTGTGGGGTTCAGCACTGTGTCAAATGTCAGAGCAGACATCGAACTGCAGAAAAGAAAATGAATGTAAATGAATTTTCCTCCCTGTCTCAGTGTCTTTTCTTCTCACTTCAGCTCATCTTCACTCTCTCTCTCTCTCTCTCTCTCTCTCTCTCTCTCTGTACTCCTCAGCCGCCCCCTCTGTCTTCTTATTATACTAAACCTGTCAGTGCTCAGGGATCCCTCAATCACTCCAGTGGGGTTTAAAACCAGCTCCCCATGAGACAAATGTCTCCTTCTATGACATTTCAAAATGAAGCATTGACACACATGCATGCGCACGCATACTCTCTCTCTCTCTCTCTCTCTCTCTCGCTCTCTCTCACACACATACACACACACACACACACAGAGGACCCCCCTCCCCCCCGGCCCCCTTGACACAGCTTGAAACGTGGAGATCAGTGGTAGAAATCAGTGAGGGAACCTAATGGGATCATTTGACTGTGTTCCTGCAGTAAAGAAGCAGGGGCTTTCCACTGGGAGTCAGCCTGATGCTGCGAAAGTGACTGACAGCGCATGCACAAGAAGATGAAGATCTTTCAGATGTCATTGTGACTGATAGTGTTGTGGGTTCATAATTGGTGGCGAGAAGGAGAATAAAAGCTCCCTTCTTTTCCCACAGCTTCCGCTTTAGAAGAAATCATAGACTTGCAAAGGACGGATCTTCAAAGAAAGCTCTGAAGAAGGAGGAGACTGTGAAGAAAACAGTTGAATTCTAGAAACTTTGGTGACTTGAGGTTTCACTAGTGAAGAAGAGGCTTTCTGCAGTTTAAGTTCTCTTGCTTTCTGTCTCACTTTAACACATCTGTCCATGGGAGAGCAGAGAGGATAATTAGCAGCGTGCTTTAATCCCTTCTACTCATAGTGTGAACAGCTGCTATCCTGCAGTATGAACACAGTCAGATTAGGAACTAAACTCACTTCTCACCGAACCCAAAGCAGTCATGCATCTGGGGCTCTTTCATTTGTAGACATCAAAGACCTTATACAAATTTCCATGAGTGAAAGAATTAAAAAAAACATGACAGAAAACGTCTACTTTTTAAAACAGGGAATGACAAAATCCACCTAGACTTGGCTTTTGTATCTACTAGATGTCCATGTGTTTACATAAGATAAAAACATGTGTTTCTCCTGCACCGTTTTCACACGCACACTTCGTGCGTATGACGCAAAACACCAAGCAAACATTTCATCAGTCCCCGCCAGTTCACCTCGCCTCACAGTTGATCGTGGGTCACCTCAGTTTACACACAATGTTGTTGTCAGTGTACAAAGGGTCATGTGTTTGTTTTCCCCCTTTGTGTCTTTTGGCCCTCACCTCTGAAGCGATGAGCTCAAGTCCGCGGCACTGTCTGTCTTTCTCCCGCTGCAGGAGACTCCACATCTCCGGGTCGTCCTGGGCCAGGCTGTCCTGTCCGGTCCACCCACCTCCGTCACTGCAGAGGCCCCGTCTGCTCGACTCCACTGCGATCTGACCTTCTCTTCCCAAACATCCTGAAGCTCTGAGGAGAACAGGCTGCAGCGTGGGACACCCCAAAAATTTAGTTTGGTCGCAATTCGAGTGTCCACTTAAAAAATGATTGTAAATACAGTTTTTGCTACAATCAATGATATGCATGAACTGTGTTGGAGACCCTCGAGACATTTAGTTTTATTTCTTGCAACTTATTTCCCCTAAAAACTCAGTCATTAATTGAAAAAAAACAAAAAAGAACCTCTTGAGAAGACAAAGACCAAGTTGCAGAGTGTGATGCAACTCTCTATTGTGCTTCAAATTGTCTGCACAGAGGTTTAAAAAAAAAAAAAAAGTTTCTGAGGGTTTCTTTTCTGTTGTTGTTGTCCATGATTGCTCCTTTGGTGTCTTTTGAAACCCTCCCGAAGAGTGAGCCTGTGCAAAAACACTTTCATCACTCAAAATTATAATACTTTGCACCAGGGGTTTGGAAACAAGGGAGTTAGAATAATGCGTCTTTTGATGTTCTAAACAATCCATTAAATGAAAGGCAGTGAAAAACCAAACATGTTATTCAATGGAGCAGTTAAGGAAAACCTTGGACATGAAAAGTGTATGTGGGCTGGCAAGACATGCAGTGACTTAGTTATCAGGGTCTTGTTTGTTGAAGCCAGCTTGTAGCTGCATGGCAGTTATGTAACTATGTGTTACTTTGGCCTAATAGACAGATTACCGTTCAAGCATAAACGCATGTCGAAGTAAGTCGCCTTTCATCTTTTGTACTCATTATTTTTTTTTCTAAGCTTTGACTCTGTAATAGGCGTTGCGTAAAGCGCAGACTGTACAGTCAACTTTCTGTCAACAATGAAAGCATTCTGGGACAAATAGCAGCATGTTTCATTGCGATTTACAATCAAAAACTTTTGCATTTTCAGAGAATCGTCTGCTAGGCTGGACGTGATCAGGCTGACCTAAATGCCACTAAACAGAGGTTTAGTTACAACATGCAGGAAAGAGGGTCTACTACTACAGACACAAGTGTTTAATTAAAATTATCTAATTTGAAGAATTATTGCAAACTTACCCGAAGTGCCAGGCGGATTGACGGTGAAAGCATGTTGGTGACAGCTGCAGGTTTGGGAAAGCAAAAATACTTCCAAGGTACAAAGGGTGAAAGTAAAATCAGCGGAGGGGAGCGAGGAACATGCGTACTCCGTGCGACTGATAAAGCTGGCTATCACAATAATTAACTCATTTGTTTCTGTCTGAGTCAGTTCCATTAAAGAAAAACGATAAAGGATCATAGCCACCTTACAATAAACAGGTACGACATTTTTAGAAAATAGAAATAGAAAAAAATACTGTAAGCCAGTCTGTGTTTAAAAACTACAGATGCTGCTGCCCCTCATTATGTACAGGCATTATTTATTCATGGCATAAAAAGTCAGATGCACATTTGAAAAAAAAAAAAAAAAGATGAAGCATGATACAAAGTGAATGTAAATGGAATTACTGCTTCTTCTTTTTTTTCTGGTGAGTCTCAACAGTTCCAGGTAACACAAAGCTCACATCTCCAAACTCCTCCTAGCCAGGTTGGATTATTCTGACCCACAGTTTGTTGTACATTGTCCTCATTGACAAGTGGGGGAAAAAAAGTGACAACAGATGGAAAACACTGAATAATAACCCAGAAGTGATCATACTGAAGAATGTTCAAAGGATGTGTGATGAATTTGTGTCGACTTCTCAGTGTCACAATCTCAGATGGATTCATCCAAAGTGCTGCTGGTTCTGCTCGGATTGAAAGTTGTGGTCCGGGCAAACTTTCTGCACCAGCCTGTAATCTGTGCCGGTGAAAGCAATGAAGATGCATATAACTTTAAAAGGTTTGGCACAGATCCAGGCGGCCTGTGACTGGGTGTTTTCTGCGTAGCAGGTCTGTCCGGGGTCGTACAGGCAGGGTTTGGTCTTCTTGGACCGGTTGGTTCTCTGGTACTCGATGCGGCAGTTGAGCTCGGTCACCGTCATCATGTCCTGCTGATGCTTCTGCTGGTCGGTTGGGGCGGCGCTGGTGGACTGAGGAGGCCGCGGGAACTGAGCCGTCAGATCTGGGAGCACAACTGAGCTTTTGGTGTGGGCGTTCTGAGACGCAGGATCCAGAACCTCCCATCCCACAGCTTTGGAGGGCGGCACGATGCTGACGGAAATGTTCCCCAGACGGGACGAATTGTGCCGGAAGTAGACGCTGAACGTGCCGTTGATGTGGTCCACAATCTTCCCAGTCACAAGGAGGCTGAACTTCATCGTTTTCACGTTGAAGTAGAAATCCCCCCAGCCCAGGATCTTCTTGGCCTTTGAGGATGTTTTGGCAGGAGGTTTGGATTTGGGAGGGGGACGGTACAGGTACTGATCGAGGGCCTGGGAGAAGTTCTGAGGCCAGCCATAGGGGCCAAGGGAGCCATAAGCTGGCGTTTTGTGTTTGGTGGAAATGACTTGTAAGTCTTTGGAGAGATGTTT